>NW_027249321.1:0-265850 GCF_030848795.1 Temnothorax nylanderi | reverse complement strand
ATTAACATTATTATTCTGTGGTAGGCAACCGTAACTTTTTCTCCGTGCAGGTATTTTGACGCTCAAAAAGATGCTCCATGAAATATGAATCTTTAAGAGCTCTGCTTTGCAGCCATCGGATGATAAGTTCTTTAAAAAATCGCATATGCCAAGTGTCAATATGACTATAAGTCTATAAAAAAATATAATTATAATATTATGAATTATAATAAAAAATTTTAGTATTTATTTTTATAATAAAAAAGTAAGTTATATTTATTTGTCGAAATCAATTTAATATAAAGAACAAAACAGAATTTTTATTGTAGATTTGTATTTAAAATGAATGTTTACACTGAGAATTGAGAAAATTTGATATAGATTACTAAATATTAAAAATGATTAAAATCGTAAGTTACTATATTTTTTATATATTCATCATCAATAATTATATTAAGTGTGAATGAAAATCATTTCACTACAATTTGCAGTTTGCTTAACTAAATTTATTTAATTTTAATTCTATATAACATTACCGTATGAATACAGTATAGTAGTAACTTTGCTCTATATGTAGAATGTTTTATAAAATTCTTATTAAACCATTTAAAAACAAATGCCAAGGATCTTTTTCTCAGTGCATATGTCGTAGGCAAATGGTTATTTTAGGAAAATAGCTTCTGACTAGGCAAATGCTATCTGCCTGGCCAAATAGCTTTCACTATTTATTCTTTTATTTTTCCTAGTCAAATGCTATTTTCCTAGGCAGATGCTATTTGACTGAACCGCTGTTAGGCAAATGGTATTCCGCGAAGCATGCATTGGTGCACTTCAGTGACGCGCTTTAAATAGTTAAATACTTTTAAAGCGCGTCACTAATCTATACGCCGAAGGCGTGTCCTAAAATCAGTGAGAAGTTGTCGCGGGGCATGTTCATGGTCGCTACATCTCGTCGGTATGACAGGAATCATAACCTAATTCCTGTCAACTTTAACTATTAATATCTCGCTTCGCGGGCAGAGCGACACTTTTTTCTGCCAGATTCTTTTGTTTCGTGCACAAAAACGCGTCGAATAAGCCTAATTTCATCGATTTCTGTGCTGGGGTAGCTAAACTGAAGAATTACCCACCAATGCATGCTTCGCGGAATACCATTTGCCTAACAGCGGTTCAGTCAAATAGCATCTGCCTAGGAAAATAGCATTTGACTAGGAAAATAGCAAGAATAAATGATGAAAGCTATTTGGCCAGGCAGATAGCATTTGCCTAGTCAGAAGCTATTTTCCTAAAATAACCATTTGCCTACGACACATATACAATAACTTACCCTACTCTCGAAAAATATAGGTATGTAGGAAAATTGTCATCAAGAACAAGATTTTTCAAGATAAAATCAAGAAAAAGCGGACTCAAGACAATATTGTTCGTATCAAGAATCGGGGCAAGACAAGACAAGAAGTTAAAATTCGAGATTTTTCAAGAACAAAACGAGATTACAAAAAATATTGAATTGTCTTGTCTTGCGGAAGCACTAGCTCCAACAACTCTTGCTCCATATTCTCAAGTTGCTCGCTTGCTTGCTTGAGCATACTATGATTTTAATGCTCTTCTTCACCGTTTTTATACTTTTCTCTATCGCTTTTTTCTCTTTTCTCTACGGTTTCTTCCTATACTACTTCTACGTCACAGAGACGTAATATCCCTTAGACGTTGAGTCTCAATTGTAAGCTATTTGCTTATTAATAAAAAATTTCGACACCGAATGGTATCATAAACCCATGTCCCGAGCTCTTCAAAGGACGTGACAATTGTGGTCATAAATTATAGCAGTCTGTCATCGGCGCTCAATTCTATAAACATTGCTGTATGGCCCTTTCATGAAGTAAATTTATCGCCAGATGTGCCCCCTACTGAAAAAAATCATGTGAGAACACACATGAGACCTCATATGTGCTCTCATATGAGGTCTCATACACTAACACATTATATTCCTCTTATTGAGATCTCATATCATGTATCGTGCCAAAAATCTCATATGAGATCTGAACTGCGATCTCATATGCGATCTCATATATCATATAGGTTCTACTTTTATAATTTCATAATTTGTGTGTATACGGCGTGCATGCGTGTGTACGATCTTTACAGAAATTATCAGATATAATAGTTAACGAAATAGTATTGTAAGAATTTTATATCCTGAAATATTTGGTGAAAAGGTGCAAAAATAATAAAAGTTGTTGATTAAAAATAAAATAATTTTTATATTATTAAAAAAGGATATACATTTTATTTAATACAATTGATATAAATGATATAATGGATACTATTGAACATATTACTTTTTTTTTCTTACTTTGTATATTGTGTAATGTGATATTTAAAATGCTCACGGTATGATAAGATTCCTGTGATTATTTTGTCTATATTACAATAATATTTACAATACAATTAATATTTCAACGATATTTTTAAAATGTTTAGTGTTATACGTAAATACATTACATAATGATAACTATTTGGCAATGTTGCTATATAGCAATTTTCATGTACTTCTATAAAAACGCATACTGTTTAATATTTTTTGTTTCTATAGCTATAATTTCAGTTCCAATATTACGTATTAAAGTTAAAAAATTACATATTGAAGTTGATGTATTCACAATATTACAAAGGAGTAATTTCTTTTTTATTTTTATTATCTACCTAAAAAATAGAGTATTCGAATAAAGGTATGGTCGGAGAGCATTGCGAAACTGTTGTCAGAACGTTTATTTTTTCTTGTCGATGACATAAGCAGACAGCCATCTTTTACAACTCTTTCGTATACCTATTGTAGATTTTACACAAACATTAAAATCTTTTAAGGTATTTTTATCGATACTTGTTCCATTTCCTAATATGTTACTGTCGCTAGCTTACAACTTTTTTGAATTTTTTTAGTCGGACAGTTCCTCGCAACTAATCGATTACTAAAAGGTGAAGCATGAGGGTATATACTATTACGTAAAACATGCACACTATGTTGCATGTTAATGTAACGGACGATTTGAAATTTACACCTTTTGCGCAATAAATTGCTTGAAGTGTATCGTGATTTGCAGATTTCGAAGGGAAACGTAGAGTGAGCCCAAAGAGGTCCCCAATTAAGAACACTTTGTGATATGTGAAAAGTTGATGCACATTAAAAGTCATACCTTTCTTTGAAAATAGTTTTTCTGTTAAAAATGCAAACTTGTATAAGTCTTCATCAACTTTATCAAATCATTAATGCTTATATCACATCTTAGTAATGTATGCAAGCTTTCAACAAACAAAATCCAATATTTCACCATGCGTTCATTTAAAGTCAATCGAAATAATGGCAGACTATAATAAAGAATGAAGTTTTCCCATTCTCTACTTTTCCACTGATTAATATCATCAAAAGATCTACTCAATCGACCTATTTGATGGGGAACTTTTATCTGTAACAGAATTTTGTTCATTTCTTCCACTGTTGATGTTTCTATCACTTTAAAAAATACTTCGTGATTTGCTTTCCAACACCACTAAGGCAAGAATGCATGTAATCAGGAACGAATCCCTGTACAATATCAAAATAAGGTAAATTGATTAGAGGTGAAGTACACTTCACTCCATAAACATCGTCACATTCTTCGATTGTAGCCCTTGTCATAAACTCAATCATATTTCTCTTGGTTCTTTCTTCTGGACAAGATTGTAAAATGGGGTACCTCATACTACCTTCGTACCACTCGCCTTTATGTAAACACCAATTACATCCATACTGTCCATTAAACAATTTAACTCCTTGCATAGGAGCCCGCGCAACCGAGTCAACGCAACAAATTAAAGTGTAGACTTTAATCAAACGCTTCTTCATTATTAATAGTGCAATCATACCTTCCGTTGATAATCGAACTATTGTGTCAGTAAAAGGTTGTAAGAAGGCTGTCATTTCAGGTTTGTTCTTGCCAAACCACATACCAACAAGTTATGATTCGTTTTAATCTCGATTCAACAGGAATTTCGTTCAACTGTAAATATATAGGCCAGATAGAGTACTGGGAGCATTCAAAACGAGGTGCGCCATCAGTATTGAAAATAGTTGTAACGTAATTGTGCCTTTCATTAGTAGGGTAAACTTTTACAAAAGATCTGTAGCATTTGCCATCAAATATATCTCTAATTCTTCCATCATATTTTCTTTCTTTTATAATGTATTCATAATATTGTTGATTATCTTCCAGTAACAGTTTAATACTTTCTGTTGGATCGATGAGTAAGAAAATATTTGAAGATGATGGACCATCAAATTCAACTATTCCTAAACATACTTCACAAGTCATAGAAGATTTTAAATCTCTTATTTTTCCAAGATATTTACTACAATTAGGGCATATTCCATGATACTCTAATGTACTTTTCGAATTTACAATATTGTCAAATATCCATCTTGTATCAGGCAACAATGTTCGTGAAAAAATGGTATTAATAAGTCTCAGTAAACTACATATTTCACTTAAAGATGACCTATGTCTTAAGCTATGCTCAAGAACCATCAAAAATATTTCGCTTCTTGATTTATCAACACAAATATCAATACGAGCTAAAAAATCATCGTTACAAATAAAATCTTTTAGATTTCGTGAGCGGCAAATATCATTATCTTTATCATCGTAATCTCTTAAATCGTCATATATATTCACATCCCATTCCAGTTGTTGGCTTCTTCTACAATAAATCTGAAACATTTTTTATTTATTATTAAATACATTTTGAAATTGTTTTTGAATTTTATTGAAGCATGTTTAACAATTGACTTTGTCATAAAGAAAGCTTATTAATTAATTATTGTTGTAGTGTAATCAGAAAACAACTTTGTGTTTATAATATTCAATATTATTGAATAATTAATAATTTTTTAGAAAAGTACATTCCAGTAAAATAGTAGTAATTTGAAATTTGTATATAGATGAGCATTATGAATGAATGGAAAAGTTATTTAAATAATATTTAAAAAATTATTTGTTATTAAATTTGTTAACCTGGTCATCATAGATATCAGTGGAATTAACATTTGTTATTTGCTGAATTTCATGAATATTGTGAATTGAATCCTGTAGCACTTCACGTTGATCGTCAATAAATTTCTTTTCTTCATCTATGATGTTGATGAATTGTTGAACTTCTTCCATTTCTTCGTCATTATTTAAAATTTCGTGCATTGTATCGACATTGTTATTAAAAGATGTATTACTATTCGTGCAATGAGCCCCTTCCATTTCAACATTTTCAAAATTCTAAAACAAATGATTAATATTTATTTATTTTTATTTTCATAATAAACTTTATTTATAAATATTATTCGCTGTATTCGACAAATGTTATTTTGAAAAAAATTTAATTTAGTAGCTACTTTTATAACTTGTTACATGGTATATGAAAGTATCTCACTGAGAACTATAAAAGCGATTGGATAAAAATGGCATTATGAAATATAATTTATAGACATTACAAATATAAGGTTCTGTGATTTTTATACAACTATTGTTTGTAGGTATTATTACAAAAAGCAGAAAAAGTCGATTAAAACCAATAAAAATTCAATTGATTCAGTCTTAATTTTGGTACCAATTTCCACATTTCAATCCAATCGATTTCGTTGTAAAAATCGATATAACTATATTACGACTGATAAAAAAAAAATCCGTCCAGAAGTTAACAGGGCAAATCACATTATTTCACCGCAATTGGGTTGTCTCTATAAAAGCTGCTAATTCGTCTACATATTCAATGAGGAAGATACCATCAGGAATTTTTATACGAAGAATTTCATCACAAGATATTACACTTTAATTGTTTGTGATATATATCTTTAATTGTTTGAGGCAAACGTAAATCTGTTACAAAGAAATGTTGTAGACACATTTTTCTTCATTTTTCCTACAGGATCGATTGATATTTTTTAATTTTGCAAAAAATAATAATAAAAGTAATTATTACACATTTTCTTAGAAACAAATTAAAAAAAGAAAAATCACTTATTTCTACCATATGCAAAAAATCCAATAATTAGTCCATTTTTCAGCTGTGTTGTACCTTAATAAGTTATTCGACTATTATTGGCCATTCCCAGCACGGATATGTTTCAATTTATGACGAAACCTTTAATCGTTAAAATAATGTAGGTTTACTTAACAATTACTTACAAGACTATATGCTGGCATTACAGATTTATATTTTAATCTTTTCTTAATCCTTGGACTAACATCTTCTACATATATTGCATGAGCGCAAATAATTTTTATATCTTCTGGGATGTTTCTCAACCATAATTCGTGCAGAATTTTCTACATACAATACAATATTAATATTGTTTATTAATAAATTTATAAACCATACAACAATATTCGAGAGGAATTGAACACATAGCACGCGAGTGTATAAACAATGAATTATTTAACATCTCTTATTCTCCTGTTAAATGTATGAAATTAAAATGACTAAAATATTTTCTCCATAGTAACCGATAAATAAGAATAGTAATTTCTAGTTTTGAAATAATTTTTTTTTATTTGACGTATTAACTGAATTAATAAAATATAACGATATTTCTTCAGATATTAATAACTTATCAAAATATTTTCTGATACGTACATGAAATAGTAAAATTATGTACAATTGTTTCACAGATATTCATTATTTAATATATTAATAAAAAATTGAATAAACATACGGCTATTAATTACATTTGTAAATCATTATAAGTTGATTTCAAAGATAATAAAAACTATTTATTATATTCTTCATCAACACTCACCTATTAAATTCAAAAGAAAGTATAAGAGGTAAATAACAAAAAATTCCAGGTAATGTGAACGTTAACCTATAAAAAAGAAATTGTGAAACATTTACGATATGTACATACTTTTTATAATGATATATAATAAAAATTATAAATTATATACCATGTGTTATACATACCATGTATCAATGAATTTTTATATTTGTTTAACTGGTGAACAACAAGGATAACATGATACACGGAGGCACTATTCTTCTTCTTCTTAATTTTTCTGGCACCTGATCTCTGCCGAGACACAATACGGCCAAATAGCGATATCTTATGCCCACTTAGGAGCGAGGTTATTTCAAAACGTAAAGTTGCATCAGCAACCTTCAAAAATTTTTCCTTTAAAGCCCCTTGCACCAAGGATGCCAGATTGGCGGTTTTCCGATTGTCGGTTAGACAGCAGAGATCTGTCTATCTTCTTCTACCGCTCGACGCTCGAAGCTGGCTGCTGAAACGTAAAGTTGGCATCTCTGCCCATCCCCACCACTGGCTGGCAGTGGCTGTCGAAAACCGCCAGTCTGGCTGCTGGCATCCTTGTGTGTGCGACGTGCGTCACGAGACCATCCCCACTATTTCCCTCACCCATATTACCAAATGCTACCGAGGCTGTGTTCCGAAATTCACTGTCAGTACCTAAAATCTATAATGTGCGTGACATAAACTATAGATTTGCAGTACTGGCAGTGAATATCGGAACACAGCCCGAGAGGCGAGGACAGGTCCTATCCGACAGGATGTAATACGCGCTAAATCGAACGCAGTCATAGACCGTTGTTACACGTCGGGTTTAATAACATCGGTAGTTCTTAGGCTGGCAAATCACAGCTATTCCCTTCTTCTGAAGAATGAGTGTGATTGGCTAGTCTAAGAACTACCGATGTTATTAAACCCGATTAACGGCGCCGTGTAACAGCGGTCATAGAAAACTTGTGAATGTGAAATCACGAATTTTACGAACACGCGGGTTAAATGTGTAACAGCAACAGAATAAAAAGGCTTCGTCAAAGAAAACAAATTCTGTGATACCATCGAGGATAATAGGTATTATTATATTATTTTATTTTTAATAAAATATATCTGTTTCATTGACTACAATTGTAACCATTAATGGTTATAATTATATCTAAATTTTGTATCATAAAATATGTTCTTACATTTTCATATAAAATATTAAGCAATAATAATGTATCATTTTTTCCAAATAGGTAATTATGGATACGAATATGATAGCAATATCTGAACCAACACATGCTGCTATTCGTTTCTATTCCGATGAAAGGAGAAAAGTTGAGATCATATCTACCAAAGATATAGAAAACTTTAATGGGAAAATTTGTTTCAATGAACCATATTATGTAAAAAGATATGATAATCAGAAGAACAATTTTCATCTATCACCAGCTGAGGTATTATCTGTCGGAAGTAAGTGACAGCCATTAATATAATATGTTTATAATTAAAACACTTCTTCATGTTTTTTTCATAAATATAAGTAAAAGTAATTAATAATAAATCTTATAATGGTATTTATTTAATTCTTTGACTTAAATTTTGAGAATGTTATCAAAAAGCTATGAGTCTGAAATGTATTTAATCTATACGTAGCATATTTTAAAGATTTACTTTCTTATTTGTCATTAGTAATTACTCATTACTTCTAAGAGTTGTTAAATATTTTTTTATATTAATATCTCTTTAAAAAATAAATAAAATTCTAAAATCAGTAATAAGTTTTGTAAATATCAGTAATTTCAGTTTATCTCAACTACTTACATTTATATATTACATATACAAAAATATTAGTTGTCCGCAAACTTTTATAAATTGTAATAAATAATTATAAAATTCATGAAGTAAAAAACATGCATTTTTTATGAAAAATAATTTTTTTTCAAGGTGAAGAACATTTATTAAATAAAAAAGGGAGATATAAATTTTCAAAAAAACGCCATAGTGATGCTCTTCAACAACTGCGATTAAAAATGGAAGAAAAACAGAAAACATCAAAAAAGAATATCAAAGTAAGTGTTTAAGGTAAAATGATCATACAAGTACATTAAATTCTTCATACATGTTTTAAGGCTCCTGGTCCCTCGCCGACCATATTGAAATCGAAACGTCAGAAGCGAGAAATTACACGAAAATTACATTGCAATTTACTGTCAAATAAAAAGATATTTTGATTAAAACACACTGTAGGTCGCTATAGCACACTGTAGTGTGTTAAAACGATTTGTAGTGTGTTTTTATTGAAAGATTTCTTTATTTTACAGTAGTTTGCAATTGTCACCGTAAAATTTCTTGCTTCTGACATCACGTTTCAAAATGGCCGCGGTCGGTACCTAGGAGCCTAATATATATTTGACAACGTAAAAATTAATTTTGCTTAAATTTCAAAAAGTTTTCATTAATTTAAATAATATGTTAGTATTATTGCTTATAGATTATGAAACAAAAACTAAAAAAATTAGGTAAAGCACATAATGGGAAACAGCAACTAGAAAAAATTTTTAAGTAATAGAAAATGTTTAAATCCACTATCTGACAATGATGAAGATACAACAGATCATTCTACACACGAAATATCACCACAACCTAGGCCTTCAAATGAAACGCAATCCAAAAAATGTACAAAGTCCTCGCATAATGTTCCACTATCCGACAATGATGAAGATCCAACAGATCATTCTACACATGAAATATCACCACAACCTAGGCCTTCAAATGAAACGCAATCCAAAAAATTTACAAAGTTCTCGCATAATGTTCCACTATCTGACAATGATGAAGATACAACAGATCATTCTACACACGAAATATCACCACAACCTAGGCCTTCAAATGAAACGCAATCCAAAAAATGTACAAAGTCCTCGCATAATGTTGAGGACCTGTCTTTAGAAGATGAAAATGATCAATCAGTGGTACAGTTATTGTTACTGATATTGTCGTTGCTATTGAAATCTCGGAAAATTGTGACTTATATTTTAATCAATTACTATCTAAAGCTACATTTTCATTTGTTATTATTTATTCTAGATGTTACAGAAAAAACGACAGAATTTAGAGAGAACAAAGATTAGTCTGCCGGGTAGAAGCAGACATTCCGAAGATGAAAGTGACACAGAAAATAACGAGTCAGGCAATATGTTAGCAAAACAATCGCGAATATTTGAAAATCAAGAAGATGATACAAATCACAATGACAATCAGAGTATAAACCATGATAGAACATCATATAAGAAATTATAAAATTAAATAGATGTCTTTTTAATTCATTTCGAATAAGACTAAACTGAATAATTTGTATTAATAGGAATTACTGAGACTCCACGACATAGACCACGATTCAGAAGAAACAAGGTTTACCGATTAAAATTACAAGGTATATTTATTGTAGGTATATTTATAAATACTTGATAAAAAGTTGTCTCAATAGTTATAATTACAACCTGAATTGTAAATTGTAGTAGATTTGTTCATTACACAATTGATTTACTTTAATACTCGTGTAATTTAAAAACAAAAAATAGTAAATAACGTATAAAACTTGAAACTTTTCAAACTTTTATAAAACAGTGAAAACAGTATTTGTCAATTTTTTCATAATTTAGATGCACCATACGATTCTGATGAAGAGGCTGCAAATGAGTATGACAACTCAATGCGTCCTGATACAAGGGACGTAAATCCTGAAGAAAAGCAGTTATACGACATCGAAGGTGACGAGGTACAATTATGAATGAACGCTGCATTCCTAATTATATCAATTATTCTCTATCAAGTATTCTCTACTATTTTATTATTTATATTTTACTATTTTATTCTCTACTATTTTATGGTTATTAACATATGATAATCACCATGAATGGTACGATTTCATCAATAGTACAATGAACAATTATTTAGAAAATTTACCTAATTTCGAATTCACGGTTTTATTTTAATTTTTAATTTTATTTATCTTATATGAAAGCAATGCTTCTGATTAATAAAAGTTTATTAATTAGTAAGCAATAACTAGTATATAAACTTTTAACATTAACTGATGTTTTTGACAAATCTACAACGAAAATATTTTTTAGATATATATTGGTTGCGGAAAAATGATAAATTTAGCTTTCTGGGAATATATGAAACATCGAGGTCATTGGGTATTTCTAAGAGAGTTGTTGGAAATTTTGTGGACAAGAGAAGCATTGGTAAATCGTTGTTTCAAAACATCAAGGATAACTACCGAACTTGAAAATAGGTCTCCTAGAAAACGTTTTACTCCTCAAAAATATAGTATTTTACGACGTAAGTATTATACATATAATAATCATGATTTGAAAATAAAAATAATTATTGATTTCTTTTTTATTGTTTAGGCCTATTTAAAGATTATCTAAATAAAACTTACGGACATTCAACGAAGAAAGCGAAAATTCTAAGAGACTTAAACAAACAGATTGGTTATAAAATAAGAGATCTTCGTAAATCACTTTACAAAGTCACATAAAAGTTGTTTTTCATTATTATTAAGTACTTTTGTTATGCTGAGTCATAAAAATTTTTTTTTTAATATAATATTTTATATTAATGTTAAATCATTAAAATGTTTTACGTTTGAAAAATTTAATTAAGGTTTTAGTATTTTAATGCTTAACGCTTGGAGAATAGTTTTATCCGTTTTCGAATGTAGAGCGAGTTTGTCATCTAGATCCTCAATTTATCTCGCAAGTTTAAAAACTTTAGATAAGGTTTATTAATGTAATTTAAATATTATTACTTTGATATAATATATATTATCTTAAAATGTACATACATATTATTTAATAAATAATATTTAATTTTATTGTATGTTTTAATTACATTATTTAAAACTATCAATGAAAAATTAATATCAAGTTAGTATTCTTTAGATAGAAAAATAATGACCGCCATATACTTAGAACAATTACAGTTCATTACATTTCAAAAGTTACGAAGTTACATTTTATTATTGCTAGATTTACTTATAAAATTTCTAAAATATTACTTCTCACTTTATTAGCTATCAGTATGATTTCTACTGTTCAATATCAAATCATTATTTTATATATGCACTATTTCTTATATCCTTTTTTAATAATATTAAAAATATTTTATTTTTAATCAACAATTCACACACACATTATGAAATTATAAAACGTAGAACCTATATGATATATGAGATTTCATATAAGATCGCATTTCAGATCTCATATGAGATTTTGGCACGATACATGATATGAGATCTCATAAGAGAATTTATATGTGTTAGTGTATGAGACCTCATATGAGAGCACATATGAGGTCTCATGTGTGTTCTCACATGATTTTTTTCAGTAGGGCCTCCATGCAAAAAAAGAAAAAAACAAAGAATTTGTCCATCCCTGTTTTCCACCATCATGTTGAGAGATATCCACCAATCATAGTATACCTACACATCGGGTGAAGCAAATCTCAAAATCTCGGTTACTTGCACTCGTGCGTTCGTGTGAAAGAGTCTCGTGCTGCGCGTGTACTTGGCACGAAACACTACCGTGTCTCTTGATATACATATTTTGTACAGTCATCAAGTTTATTTTTTTTTGTAATATATTGCGTAAAAATGGCCGATTATTTTGATGACATAGTGGCTAAAGAAGAAGAACACGCGCTGTCGGGCGAAGAAGAAGAAGAAGAAGAAGAAAAAGAACACGCGCTGTTGGACGACAGCAATTATGAAAGTGATTCCAATGACAAACACGGAGAGCATGAATATCGTACCGTATATCGTCTGGAAATATTGGTCGTAAACGGACGCACGAGGTGTTGCATGATACACTTCTATTATACGAATGGTGGATCATACGTCAGATGTATGTCATGCATTGCATCGATTGACGATAATGATGATCCATAACTGTACGCCGTGCGAAAACATAAAACCGGCCCGCACAACGAGTTAAGCGGTCGTTTCTGTGGGAATTGCAGAGAGCCACTTTACACGATATTTCCATGCAATATATGTCCTATTTGCACGAAATAGGACATTGCATGGAACTCGCTGCGATCCCGCGTCCGCTTGCGCTGTGCGCCTTCGTAGAGCGAACTCGCCGCGACTTCTTTACGCTTCGTGCGCTTTCTTCGGGGCGAACGATGGCACCGTTCCAAACACTGCAACCTAACTCGGGCGCCTCATCGACGCGCCTTCATCTGGGCGAACTTTAAGGACACCCGAGGACCCTATTTTAGCCCTGTCACTGTTATCCTTTCTCGCTCAAGCCCACAAAAGAAAAGGGCATCCTTACACAAATTCACTGTGCGTTACCCCTCCGAGTAATCACGCGCGAAATATAAGAATCACAGCTATAGAATAGAAATAAATCTCCTCTCACGGGTGCTTTTCAGAAAAGCAAGTGCCTGCCACCGGCTCTATATACACTTAAATAATTTTTCGCCGGAGTTGCCTAACAGGTAAGTGAGTTTATGCGTAATATTCGAACTCGATATAATGACGACATTCAGTTTGCGAATTGCCGGGCAGGGCCCATGGGTCGACGTCGAGGGTGCCGCGCCGGACGCGCGAGACAGATAAGGAAGCTGCGACGCCTCCTTTATTCCAGCGGAACATTCGATCCGCGCATTTTTGACATCCCGCAGACCGAGAGTCGCGCTGTAGAGTCCGGCCCTAGGTACGGGCCCACGAGTGCACCCCCAAGTGACGCTCCTGCAGAAACGCCAGCCCCTCCGGCACCAGTTTCCTCGAGCCAACTCCTTCGCATTACGGAGGACGTAATACTCACTCAGCGCATTCGAATAATATTGCGAGAGAGTTGTAGTCAGAAAGAAGCGTAATAAAAGTATAATAGCAGTATAGATAAAACTTACCTTGCAGTGCTCCATAATTGAAACACGTCACTACGAACCACCGTGTCGCGAGTTATATCGCTCGGCCCGCGATACGGGCATTACAGCGTCGCGCCGTCACAAGGCGCGGGGTTCGCGCTCAATGACGGGCCGGGAGTATACCGAGCGTCGAGATCTCCAAGGGGCATTAGTTAGCATATTGAGATATTGTATTTATTATTTGTAATTATTTGTATGAGCGGCGCCCCACCGATCGAAGAGGAGGACACCGCATCGGAAACCAGCTGTCGGCGGGGAATTACGGCCCACCCGTTAGAGGCTCAAGAGCGACGGCCCGGCGAGGCGAGACGCGGGCGGCGTTATCGGAGGATGAGGAGTTCCGCGTGAGCCTGGCAGGGGCAGTCGCGGGTGCCGTCGCGTGGACGCACAGCGCACAGTGGGCCAAAACGGCAATCTAGCTGGACAAAAGTCGATTTTCGAAGATTAATATTTCTTAAAATAAACGATTATATTTTTAAGAAAGATATCTGATAGTTCATTTTCAACAAAATATTTACCATTTACACTTGTAGTTGTGTTATAACAATCGTTTGAATACGTCGTATAAATGTCATCTCGCAAAACGTTAAATCATTACTTTAGCAGCGCTTGCGAAATAAAGAAGTATTCTGCTTATATTGAAGAATATTAAAACTTCAAATTAGATAAATATAGAGAAAGGTATATATTTTTAAATTTTATTAACAAATTTTCATAATAGTTTTTTAATAATAGCGGTATTTTAAGTCAAACATTGCCGATTTTTAATTATGAAATTTTCAAAGTATGAAACTTAGAAAGGTCTACAAAAAAAACGCTGCGGAACGCTGCCGTCATTTTACCAGCATATTATTCCTTAGACATTTCTGAGTTTTATCCTTTTAAAACTAGCTGCCACTAAGTGCCGGTTTCATAGATACAGCGTTTTTTAGAACTCGCAACTCGTCCGTTTGCGTAAAGATACACGAGACGGTCTCGCGCTGCGCGTGTACTTGGCGAGCCTACCGTGTCTCTTGATATTGACATCTATCTATGGTTTTTCATAAATATCTCGAAATTGATTTAGAAAGAAATATCACAAGTTTATATTATTTATATTATTGATACACTAAAAATCTTTAACGACTACCATCTTCGATCAAAATTCACCTAAGAAATAGAATCTGATAAATCAATCAATTTCTTGGATACTACTGTTATCAGAGATGGTGACAGACTTATAACTAATTGGTATCGGAAACCCACTTTCTCGGGACGATATATTAATTATCTATCTAGTTATCCACATAGAAAATGTTTTTCATCAAGAAACATGGTGATACAATTAATGCGCAAAAAGATACGGAAAATTTAAATGTATTATATGATTCCGTGATAGCCGCTTTATAATGTCTTTATTTCATATGTTATTTATTTTACATTTTATTTATTTTGACATGCCTTATTCATTTCACTTTTTTATGTCTTTATTTTTCTCACAATTTATTTATTTCCATATTTCCTTATTATAACCTTTATTTATAACCTTTTTTTCTTTCACATGACTTATGTCCGTTTATCACTTGCAAATTAGTGTCATCGTTGTTATTGTTAATATTGTTTATCGTACACCGTTGTCTCGATAGCTATCTCTCCGTTCGCCAGTTGCTTTTGTATTATCTGATATGTGACTTTAACCGAGGTACTTTCTATTTTCTATTATATTCATTTTTCACTCAATATGACCATGACATTTACATGTTTTACTTGTTGTATGTGTGATTTACAGATTTAACCGCGATATACTTAAAAAGGACCAAAAAATTATAGTCTTTGATATATATTTATATTATTGAAAAATCCAATATTTTTATTATAAGCTACTGTTGGACATAGAGGAGAAATGATATCAATTGAATGTTAAAAATAAAAACAAGACAAAACAAATAGAAAAGTAATGTATCTAAAGAGATTTGAGTTATAGTTTATCATATTCCAAATTATAGTTCTGTTATAATTTGTTCTATTGTAAAAAGAAAAAATTAAATTTAAATATATAATTAAAAATCGGAAATAATTTATATAAAATTTTATAAATTAAATATTAAATCTATGCAATTTTATTTTTCTTAGGCATGTATACAATAACAAGACGTCGTCTTTTCAAAGTTTGGCATCAATGTGCAAATAATTCAGATCGTACATCAGCCTTATTAAACTTTATTACTAGCGATATTGGAGATGAAAATTGCCCGGAAAATTTTGTCAAAACTATTACATCTACAATTAAAGATTTAAATTATAAAATACAAAGCAAATGGAATGTCAGTAACCGTACACTACACTATTTTTTAAATAAAAATGGTGACTGGTTAGACAAAGAAATTAATTTTCCATTAGCATCTTTGCCTACATCAACGCCTTCAACATCTAAAATAGGTCGACCAAGAAAATTGTTCAGTGAATGCAGTAATAAGACCAAGAAAAGAAGAGTCGAAATATTAACTCAGAAAACTTGTACGGAGGAATTATGTTTTGCAACACAATGTAGTTTGCGAACTGCTGGACGTAGAGATGCAGCAGAAATGATAAAGGAGTTAATTGCGTCACCAAAAAAAGGAACAAAAATTAAAAAAGCTTATAAATCACCAAAACAAGAGCCCGTAAAATATACTCCAGACGAAGCATTAGCTTTCTTTATTGATGGAAATTACACAAAACATACGTATGCTTTAGTCCGGTCTGGTGCTAAGAAACGATATGCTGATATTTATCCTTCGTACCATGTTATTAAACAAGCAAAAAAACAGTGTTATCCGGAAAATATTACAATAACTGATATACAGGCAGAAATTAAATTACAATCGCTTTTGGATCATACTATTCGGCGCATTATTATGGTACAACAAGAGGTTCTTTTACAATGTCAAACGCCTCAATCAATAAAAATATTATTTAAATGGGGATGTGACGGTAGCTCAGGTCATAGCATTTACAAGCAAAAATGTTCCTCAGTTGCAGAACAAAAAGTTGATGCAGACTTATTTATAATATCTTTAGTGCCGCTACAATTATTTGCCGAAGGAGAAAATGCAAAATTAATTTTATGGAATAACCCACGACCAGGATCAACAAAATACTGTCGACCAATTAAATTAATTTTTAATCCAACTATTATTAAAATTGAAGAAAAAGAATTCGCAATAGAATCTGTATTATTGCTGACAATGGTAGATGGGAAAATCTGTAATGCATTAACAAATGTATCGTCACAAAAATGTTATGTTTGCGGAGCTACTCCAAAAATGATGAACGATATTGAGAAAGCATCACTAGTTAATGTTGATATTACAACGTTCAGTTTTGGATTGTCGACTTTGCATGCTTGGATTCGGTGTTTTGAATGTCTCTTGCACATTGCTTATCGTTTAGATATAAAAAAATGGCAAGTTAGAGGAAATGAAAAAAAGGAGGTAGAACTGCGTAAAAAACAAATTCAAGATCGTTTATATTCTGAAATGGGTCTGTTAGTAGACATACCAAAACCTTCAGCTGGTACTACCAATGATGGCAATACATCACGTCGTTTTTTTGAAAAACCAGATTTGGCCGCTGAAATTACTGGAATTAATGAAGAACTTATATTACGATTCTCAGTAATTTTAAGAACAATGTCTAGTGGATACGCAGTAAATCCTAAAGCGTTTGGAATATATACTCGAGAAACAGCAGAATTATACGTCAAATTATATCCATGGTTTTATATGCCACCCAGTGTGCACAAAATTTTAATTCATGGGGCAGATATAATTAAAAACGCTATTCTTCCGATTGGCATGCTGTCCGAAGAAGTACAAGAAGCACGTAATAAAGATTGCAGACGATATAGAGAAGGACATACTCGAAAAATATCTCGAGATAAAACTATGGAGGATTTACTTCATATACTACTTATTTCATCGGATCCAGTAATTTCATCATATAGACATCATCCACCACGAAAATCCGGATATTTAGACGAAGCTTTGTTGAAACTTTTAAAAGAACCGGAATTTACTTTAAATGTTTCGGAAGCTGATACAGAATCGTGCGATAGTTGCGATAGTGAATACTTTAATGAAAGTAACAGTAGTAATTAAGATTTTAATTTTTATTTTATTTGTTAACTAAAAGATTTTTATTATTTTGATTTATTATTTTTAATTTTATTATTTTAGTTTATTTCAGTTTAATACTGAAATAAAATTATTTAGTATTTTAATTTGTTTCTGTTTATTTTTAGTTTTCAATTAATTATTTTTTATTTTGTATTTTATTAAAACTAAGACGTATGAATCGGCCTAACTGGCAATAATTTATCATCGTGACGATTCGACCATTGGTTTTGGTCCGATTAATCGTCAAGACATTTATAATCTTTAATACTTATATATATATATATATATAAGAATCTCGTTTTTTAAATAATTTAAATTAAATTAAATTATTAAATTTATTGCGATTAAAATTATTAATTTAATTTAATTTAAATTATTTAAAAAATGAGATGCTTATATATATATAAGTATCAAAGATTATAAACGTCTTGACGATTAATCGGACCAAAACCAAAATAGTCGAATCGTCACGATAATAAATTATTGCCAGTTAGGCCGATTCATACGTCTTAGTTTTATTATCGTACTGGCGAACTACAATTGCATTGTATTTTATTATTTTATAATTTTTTATTATTTTATTATTTGTTTTAATTTAAGTTTAATTTCAGTTAATTCGAAAATTATATTGCGATCAATGCATACATGTACTGCTGTTATAATTATAATTTTTTGATATATGTAGTTTGCTTAATTTAACACACTGACACACAATGAGAATAGTCTAAAAATGGCAGGCCAAAACGTTTGTTAAGTTTTTACCTAATTAAAGATTACGACTTTGATAAGGAATAGCGCTATGTAGTTAGTGGATGGTTTTTAAGGAACACCCTGTATATTAAATGTTATTAAATTAAACTGATATACTTTGTACATGTTTACTTTCTATTTTAGAACACTTGAGAACATTTGTTTAACGATGAAAACTAAATTACTACTTTTGTCCAGCTAGATTGCCGTTTTGGCCCACTGTGCAGCGCCTCAAACCCGAGGCCTCACGAACCGCGGACGTCTGAAGGGCTGAGTGTCGGATCCGGAGGTGAAGTGGCGGCGGCTGGGAGCCTGCAACGAGGCGGTCCCCTCCCAAGAAGGAATTCGAGGGAGAGACGGGCCAGAAAGTGGAGCAAAGGTGCAAGGCGCCCCTCTGATTTACGGCGTTTCGCGGATCGAAGGGATCACGCGCGACGTCGATGACGGCCGAGCCGGAGCGCAATGCGGCCGCGCAGCCCCCGCGTGGGGGCGAAAAGTTCGACCCGCGATCGAGCACGACGTCGCTTTTCCTCTTCCGCGCTATCCGCCGAACCGAAACGAAAAGGAAAATTTGGAAAAGATAAATAAAAAAAATTATAAAATTATACAAAAGACGATTAAGGAAAAGGAAAATTTGGAAAAAATAAATGAAAAAAATTATGAAATTATACAAAAGACGATTAAGGAAAAGGAAAATTTGGAAGAGATGAATAAGGAAAAGTTTTCTGTTTGCAATAAATATCTCAGAGACAATGCTGATCTCTTAGTTACGAACGCTGACAAAGGTCAGACTACAGTTATTATGAACAGATATGATTATAACTCGCAAATGAGTTCGCTCCTCAACGATCCTTCCATTTACAGAAAACTAAATAGAGACCCGATAAAGAAAAAAACTTCAAAACTTAATTGTTTAGTGAAGTCATGGCTAAATAATGATATTATTGACAAAAGAGTTTACAACATACTAAATTGTACGAATGGCAACCTTCCACGTTGCTATGGACTCCCGAAGATCCACAAGGATGGCTACCCATTACGCATAATTGTATCGGCCATTGGCAGCCCGTCATATAATATCGCGTCCTATCTACACAATATCTTAGATAAAGCACTCGCGAAACCGAATTCGTATGTCAAGGACAGTTGGTCGTTTGTGAAAAGCATGAAACAATACAGCATCCCTCCTGACTACATCCTGGTCTCTCTCGATGTTGTTGCTTTGTTCACGAACATACCCATTGAACTTGTTTTGACCGGAATCGAAAAAAGGTGGGATGCAATTTCGGGAGAGACTCGGATGAGTCTCGATCAGTTCTTGCATGCGATTAGGCTGATTTTGGAGTCTACCAGTTTTTCTTTCAATGGGGAATTTTTTGAACAGATTTTTGGTAGCCCAATGGGTTCCCCCCTTTCTCCGATCCTGGCGGATATTGTGATGGATGACTGTGAAACTAGCTGCCTTCGGTCCTTTGACTTTCACATCGAGATATTTCGCCGTTATGTTGACGACATTTTTATGTGTATTCCGAGATCACGACTGGATGATGTTGTCCTGGCTTTTAATAATTATCATCCACGTCTCAAATTCACGTATGAATTGGAGAAGGACAATTGTTTGAATTTCTTGGACACATCTGTTTACAGAATCGATAATTGTTTAGTCACAAATTGGTATCGTAAACCAACGTTTTCTGGTTGTTATATTAATTACTTCTCGAGTCATCCTTTAAAATACAAGATTAATACCATCATCAACTTGGTCGACCACGCCATACTTCTGTCGGACGTACGGTTTCACAACGATAATATCAATTTGATAAAATCTATTTTATTGAACAATTGCTTTCCGGCTTCTCTCGTGGATAAACACATTCTAAGAAGACTTGCTGAAATTAACAAACGGCCAAATAACGATGAATCCGACAACCGTGCGGATAGAGCCAATATCCCTGATCTCAAAAGTTATATTCCTATCCCGTATGTTAAAACTTTTAGTGAGGGTTTACGACGTATTTTCAGCAATTACGGCTTGAGTACCCTATATACCGTTCCAAAGAAACTTGACGTACTAATTAAAAAAGGGAAGGACAAATTAGAGAATAGTAAATGCACAGGCGTTGTCTACAAATTAGATTGTTCAGATTGCAATGCTTGTTACATTGGTCAGACCAAGCGCCATTTAGAAACTCGCATTAAAGAGCATTGCGCGGACATTAACAAGCATTCCAGTCAGTAATCGGTCGTCAGCAAGCATAGAATAGAATTTGACCATAATTTTAAATGGCAAGAGGCCACGATCTTACACAAGGAGCAGAATCTCAAAAAACGTGAAACTTCTGAAATGATATTAATTAAAAAGCATACCAACGCTATAAATTTGCAGAAGGACACAGAAAACTTGCCATTGGTTTACGATCGGATAATAGCTTCTCTTTAAACTTTACACTCTATGTTGTTTTATGTATTTGTGATTATTCGCGACATGACACAATTTATCAGTCGTTCGTCGGGCGCCACACGTGACGGTCATGCCTCACGAAGTTTACATTCTGTTCAACCGCCCCGTTAAAGATTAACGATGACTCGTAATTTTATAACTTTTGACGCACATTGATCCATGTAAGTTGAATTTGTAATTGGCATTGTATCCACTTTAAATGTATTACCGGCAATTTACGTTACGATAATGTTCCAGCATAACTTGATAAGGACCCAAAATAGAGGTCGAAACGTCGTTATAACTATTCAATTATTGCCAGTCAGGCCGACTAATAAATACTTTATATTATTTTATTACTGGCGAAGGATTATTTTTGAAAAGGATCGTATCCATCGCGTATCTTATATGTGGGAGAATTGGCCCAAAATGTCAAGATATTTATTCGACTGAAGATCTTCAACGATCATACAAAGGATAATAAGAAAATTACTTTGCTCATTCAATTAGACGAAATGGTAGAAAAAGGGAGTAACTTTTTGACGGAGAAAGAGATTCAACAATGGAGAGACTTTCGGGAAAAACTTAAAAGCGGGAAAATCCAAATCGACAAATTGAACTTTACTCCGCGCTGTCGTCCGCCTTTTCCCGCGTGAAGCCCGGCCCGTCGTGGGTGAACCACAGCCGACCCGAGCGTACAAGGAGGCCGAACCGGCGAGGACGAGTCACAGGAAGCAGCGTATCGGTGAGGTCGCTCGTTTAGATTATTGTAAGCCACGAGCGGACTGCGAGGGGGTCGCGCTCCCGCTCTGTTGTCGACGCGCCATATTTTCGCGTCTCGTGTTGGCCGTGCAAAGTAAGCTCGGCGTAACTTTCGGTTGGCAGTCGACACCAAGCGCGAGGGACCCCGGACGCGGTTGTTGTAGGCGAGGGTATCGGAGCGAGCCTCTGGAGATCCGGTCGGGGAAGCGCCAGAGAGCCCTCGACTAGCGGGGTACGCGACACGCGAGGATTCGCGTCATTGTGACGGGCAGAGTTTCGCCAATTCCGCCATATCGCGATGAAAGCAAGTCGTGGATTCCGGCAGCCGTCTGCCGTAGCGTGGTTGTGATGCTCTCGCGATTTCGGATCACGCGAAGGCCGTGTGGGGATTCCGTCGTGAGCTCTTGTCGTGTTCGCACGTATGCTCGTATCTGCTCGTGACGAGCGTCGGACTTCGCATAATTTGGAGATGGTTTTGTCGACTCCCTAATATCGGAGTAATCCTTGGAGTAATTGGAGCAACGTTACATTTTGGAGCAATCATTGGATCATTGGAGTCTGAAATGGATTTGGCGACTCCTTAATCCTCAGTTACCTCATTAGGGTCTAAGTGACCCTAGACGTGTTTAAAACTCGCGCCCTTTTTAAACGCGCAGTGGTGGGGACTTCGGACCCGGGGGGAAAAAAGTTTGAAGGGTCTAGCACTAGCCTGGTGACGTGTGAGAGTCAGTTCGGTCGAAGCAGCCACGGCAGACAGCGAGAAGTGGGACGATAGGGTCACTCAGACCCTGGTGAGGTAATATCGTGACAAAAACGATTACTGTCAAAATACAAGTAAATAAGTAAATCTTATTAAAAACAGTGTATTTATGCAATATAATGATAGAAAAAATATTCTCTGTTGCATAGAAAGTAAAATATTGGATTTTATTAGTTTACAGAATCAAATAATATCTAGTAGCTTAGCGTCAAGATATTAATTTTACGGCAGCTGTGACATTCTCAAGTAAACTCCAGTAAATATTTACAAAACTTTTTTAACCGAAACTGTTTAATTTTTTCATTCTAAAGATTATTATTATTATTATTATTATACAGAAATGGAGACAAGGTCTCGCACTCGGTCAACGGCCAATGTGGTACAATCCCATGTGTAACGAACATGTCGCAAAAATATGCAGCACTTGCGCGTCGAATATAATTTTTTTCATGTGTCTATTTTTAAGTATTTTTTCATGCATTTTTATTGCATTTATTCAACATTTTTACCGATTTCATACAAAAAAACATGAATTTTTACCTCTCCATAGCCGCCATCTTGTATTAGCTATATAAAACTTTTTGAAAAATATTTTGTTATTCTTCTACATGTTTATATTTCATTCCCAAGGTCGCAAGTTTTACGATTTAAAAAAATGCCGTTTTTTAGAGACAATAATATTTGATCGATTTTCTTCAAAAATCATGAAACTTCACTTTGCAAAAAAAATATACTTTTTGGAACCAATCGTTATGACGCTAATATCTTCTTAAAGTACAACTCTTGACCTTTCGAATCATATATTATAAAGCCCTTGTATCTTTTTTTTAGTCAGTACTACGTCAATTTGAAAAAAAGCAAATTTTTTCGCTTTTTCAGAAAAACACTTCTTCCTTTTTTTTAAAATAACATTTACATTTTTTAACTTGGAATAATCTACCTTGCACAGTCTTGTAGATCTATAAAAGATGTATCGATTAAAAAAAAAGAAGTCAAATTGATGCATTTGTCTTAAAAATACAAGCTGGAGAAGACGGCAGGGGTCTCTCAGACCCTGGTGAGGTAATACTGGGGTGTAAAAACGTAAGGTAACTGAGGGTTAATATCGGAGTAATCTTTGGAGTAACTGGAGAGAAGTTATATTCTGGAGCAATCCCTGGATCATTAGAGCAATTGGGGAATCGTTATATTTTGGAATATTCACTGGAGTAATTGGAAAAATTAATCGTCTACCGATTGCCTGATTACGACGCTCATGGAAAGTATTCTCCCGGTAGGGTGAGTCTTTGGGCGAAATAACAATCAGATGTTAAATATATGTATTATAATTCAATCGTTCTTACGTTATTAGTAGTTTATCTTTTCTTTTCTTACGTTAGTGTTTTTGAGTTCTATGGATATTATATTATATTCTAAATAGCGCGTTCTTATTGATGTATTTATTCTTCTTTACGTTTAATTTAAATGAGTTTTTGTATTTCAACGACATTCTTTTGACCTTATTTGCGTGTTCTCACGTTTACTACCATTCTTTGCGCACGTGATCACATTCCTTCGGTTTGCGTCCTAAAGTCTTTGTTACAACGAGGAGCATGTACTTGCGTGTTCTTATGTTTACTATCCTTCGTGCGCGTGATCACATTCCGTCCTAAAGTTTTTGCTACAACGAAGAATACGTACCTTTATTTTGTAACTATGTAGAATTATACAATCGTTATCTGTGTGTATATATGCGTTAGGTTGAGTTTCATTTTGCGTTAATTCTTCTTTTGTGCGAGTTTCTTGCTTACATTTCGTTGGATCAAGTTGTGTAATTCACTTTCATTATGCCGAAGAATACGAACCGCAAATCTCTTAAGGAGAAGGAGAATGGGAACTCTAATAAACGCCGCCGTAACGATACAGATATGGAGTGTAATATTTTGCCGGATACGAATAAAACTTGTGATGACCAGAGTTCGGGCAGAGAAAAGTTTCTACTTTCGCAAAGTAGCAATAGATACTCTGATGCAATTATTGCGCCTTATCCCGTACATATTGAATCCCTTTCTGAGTCTCTGAATATCGGTAACTTACATCCCATGAGTATCGGAAAGTTGCTGTGTACTAAATATAATGGCGTTTCTGCGATTCGTAGACTTGGAAGGAGTTTAATTTGTGTGGATTTTTCCTCTTTTGTGGAAGCGAACGACTTACTATCTAGCAAAAATTTTCTACCGAACGGCTTGTTTGCTTATGCTCCGAATTATAAAGTATTCCGGGTCGGTGTAATTAGAGACGTGAATCCCTCCTTGTCTATTGATGAGATCCGTGAAGGCATTTCTTGGCCAGGTGATGCTTTAAAAATTTTCTCTTTGGAGAGACTTAAATTTCGTGACCGATCTAGTAATGTGTTAATGGACTCTGCTTCTGTTAAGGTGGTTTTTGCTTCCAACCTTTTGCCTTCTTATATCTATATTTGGAAGGTTAGATGTAAGATTTTGCCGTTTATCAATAAAGTTCGTAGATGTACCAATTGTTATAGATGGGGTCACTCCACCTTGACTTGTAGAAGTATTAAATCATGTGAGAAATGCTGTCTTAATCACCCTTCTGGAGATTGTGATTTGGAGCCTAAGTGTATCAATTGTGGGGGAAACCATATCTCCTCGGATTTTTCTTGCCCGGTTTTCATAGAGCATAAAATAATAAATACAGTTATGGCGTATACGAATGTTTCTTACGCTCAAGCAAAAAGAATTATCAAGACGAGGGACATTAATTCTTGTCAACAGGCAGTGAACCTTTTCAAGGGTCACGCTTACATGATCTGGAATAAGTTTGACCTAAATGAGGTCCAGAACTCTAGTTTTAATATAAAGAGACGTTCTGAGAGAGTGAATAGTGCGGACTCGATTAATTCTCAGTCTGTAATGGAGGATACCATCCGCCCTCCCTCTATGGAGGTAACACCTGAAAGGGACTTACGTCCCAGGGAACCTAATCTGATCGAGTCGAACCTCGAATCTCTTGCAAGTACCTTTCCTACCCCTGATATTATTCTTCATGATTTGCGATTTTTATATAACTCAGGTAAGTCAGAAAAATATAAAGCTTCGGCTTTATTACAGTACCTTGATTTAATTTTTCGTAAGATAAGTTAATGGCTTTGAGGATTTTACAGTGGAATTGCAGGGGTATCTCTGGGAAATTTTCTGAGTTCTCTAATTTGATTTTGGGATATGACGTAGTTTGCTTACAAGAGACCTGGCTGGAGCCTTGTTCATATTTTTCGTTTTACGCGGGGCGAAGTACCTGACCACGCTCGACCTCAAGAGCGGGTATTGGCAGGTACCTCTCACCCCGTCAAGCCGGCCGATTACCGCATTTACTGTACCCGGGAAGAGGCTCTCCTACTTTAAAGTAATGCCGTTCGGCCTACACTCCGCCCTCGCGACGTTCCAGCGGTTGCTAGATTCCGTACTCGGGCCGGAACTCGAACCCCACGTATTTGTATACCTCGATGACATCATCATAATTACGGAAACATTCGAGGAACACATCCGAATTTTGCGTGAAGTATTCCAGCGCCTCCGCGCCGCAAGTTTACGTTTCAACCCGGACAAATGTAGATTTTGCGTAGACCGCCTGCAATACCTCGGCCATATAGTCGACCGCAAGGGGATCCGCAGAAATGTGTGTATAATGAATGAAAAAACGAATACTTACGCAGAAAAGGTCCGGGCGATCGCCCAGTGACCCCGGCCGCAAACGGTAAAACAAATCCGACAATTCTTGGGGGTGGCCTCGTGGTATCGACGCTTCATCCAGGATTTCGCAACTGTCGCCGCGCCGTTCATCGCCCTGACACGAAAACACGCCCGCTGGAACTGGAGGGAGGAGGAGGATACCGCGTTCGAAAAATTAAAAGACACGTTGACCTCCGCGCCGGTTCTCACCTGCCCCGATTTTTCGCGACGATTTATCCTACAGACCGACGCAAGCACGACCGGGCTCGGGGCCGTGCTCACGCAAAATTTTCCGGAAGGGGAAAGGGTTATCGCGTACGCAAGTCGCACATTAAACCCGGCCGAACGGAATTACAGGGCGACTGAGCTCGAATGCCTAGCCGTAATACTAAATTATATTAAAGCCGTAAAGCTAAATTATATTTTACACACGTCGTTTATTATTGACATATTTTTCAAAAGATTTCTAATTACACCACATTTCAATGTAGATCATTTTCAACTTCGAGGGATACGCCGGTTCCCTCTACAGAACCAGAGTACACGGAAAAAAAAGAATTCTCTCCTATAGCTAATCATGGTTTGCTGTAACAGCGTTTGCTGCTGTAACTAATAAATTTGCTGTTGTTACTAATGTTTTGATGTGGTAGCAAACTATGCATATCTGTCACAAACATTTTATTTAGCATCATACAGTTAGCTATCCCAGCTAATTGATATGTTTCACTCAGCACTAACATATCAATATTTGTACGGAAATGAAAAGAATTGGTATGTGAGCTATACATTTAGGTATGGCACAACAAGCGTTTCCCAGGTACGATTTTAAAAGTGGGCCAGTGTCGGGCCAACGTCGGCTGCCAACCTGCGACTGTCGGCCCAGCACTGGCTGTAATGTCGAGCCGACGTCGGCATAATATTCAAATGATCAGTCCGGCCCAATGTTACGTGCCAGTGTTAATCCGACACTGGTTAGCGACATCGGCCCGATGTTACGTACCAGTGTTAATCCGACACTGGTCAGCGACATCGGTCCAATGTTACTTGCCAGTATCGGGTCGACACTGGTTACGCCCAGCACTGTAATGTCGAGCCGACGTCGGCATAATATTGAAATGATCAGTTCGGCCCAATGTTACGTGCCAGTGTCGAGCCGACACTGGTTTCCGACATTGACCCGACATTAAAAAAAAATTATATATCTATTTCGAAATTTATTATTATTTTTTTTAAACTACATTTATTTCTTAAAACGCAGCCTATATGATGATTCTATCTGAAAATTAGCATTTTGTAATTAATTAAAATGTTTTTTCGTATTTTAAAAACACACTTACCTTGGTGGGATCGAACTCGGGACCTCTGGATCGTGAGTCAACTGCCTTACGTGGTAGACTACTTCTCAATTTAATAAAAATTAATACATATTCTCTACACAACCAGCACAAATAATTTTTCAAAAATCATCTTAAGAAACAAATTCAGTTTAAAAAAAGTAATAAAATTTCGAAATGGAGTTATAATTTTTTTTAAATGTTGGGTCAGTGTCGGAAACTCATGAGTCAACGTCGGCGATATCATGGCAACCGGCTATCACTATCCGATCGCGGCGCGACGTCGGCCCAAGGAAGGTGAGCCGATTCTTGCCCGATGGCGACTCACGGGTCGACGTCGGCGATATCACGGCAAACCGACTATCTACCCGATCGCGGCGCGACGTCGGCCTAAGGGAGATTAGCCAACTCTTGCACGATGACGACTCACGGGCCAACGTTGGCAATACCGCGACAACCGACTGATATCCGATCGCGGCGCAACGTCGGTCCAAGCAAGGTTAGCCAACTCTTGCACGATGACGACTCACGGGCCAACGTTGGCAATACCGCGACAACCGACTGATATTCGATCGCGGCGCAACGTCGGTCCAAGCAAGGTTAGCCAACTCTTGCACGATGACGACTCACGGGCCAACGTTGGCAATACCGCGACAACCGACTGATATCCGATCGCGGCGCAACGTCGGTCCAAGCAAGGTTAGCCAACTCTTGCCCGATGACGACTCACGGGCCAACGTTGGTAATACCGCGACAACCGACTAAATAAATAGTCGGTTTGCCGTGATATCGCCAATGTCGGCCCGTGAGTCGGCATCGGGCAAGAATCGGTTAACCTCCCTTGGGCCGACGTCGCGCCGCGATCGAGTAAATAGTCGGTTTGCCGTGATATCGCCGACGTCGACCCGTGAGTCGGCATCGGGCAAGAATCGGCTAACCTCCCTTGGGCCGACGTCGCGCCGCGATCGAGTAAATAGTTGGTTTGCCGTGATATCGCCGACGTCGACCCGTGAGTCGGCATCGGGCAAGAATCGGCTAACCTCCCTTGGGCCGACGTCGCGCCGCGATCGAGTAAATAGTCGGTTTACCGTGATATCGCCGACGTCGACCCGTGAGTCGGCATCGGGCAAGAATCGGCTAACCTCCCTTGGGCCGACGTCGCGCCGCGATCGAGTAAATAGTCGGTTTGCCGTGATATCGCCGACGTCGACCCGTGAATCGGCATCGGGCAAGAATCGGCTAACCTCCCTTGGGCCGACGTCGCGCCGCGATCGAGTAAATAGTCGGTTTACCGTGATATCGCCGACGTCGACCCGTGAGTCGGCATCGGGCAAGAATCGGCTAACCTCCCTTGGGCCGACGTCGCGCCGCGATCGAATAATGACAGTCGGTTTGCCGTGATATCGCCAATGTCGGCCCGACGTTTGACGTTGGGCGAAAGTCGGCAAACCTTACCTGGGTTGTTTCTGTCGATCGAAATGTGCGCGCTTTATAAAAAAGAAGAACATCGGAAGAAGAAGACGGCTCGGTGGCGTGAGGCGCGCGTGGTTCTCGTCGATGCTACGAAGGACCGGTGATACATTACAGTGATACGTGCGTGCGGTACTGCGAAGGCATATCGTTGTGGTGCAGTTGTTCCATATTCTGTTATTGCTCGTATATAAATATAGTAATTACTGCTTATTACTCTTATTGCGTACGCGTATTTACACTTACGGTTCTTCGAGAATTTTCGAGAACATGGCGTCTGACGCAACGCGTTTATTGCTCGAGTGGAATTTCAGTGATGAGGTAATTGCGAATTTTACAGATATGTAAGTTGCTTTATGGTGGATCATTGCTTTATTTATAATAATCATAGACTTATCAGCCCCTGCCGTAAAAGGCAGCGTGGCGACATATGTATACGGTGCAAACGTAGCCTTTCTAGATGCTTTCTGGTAGATCACTTTTTTCTAAACGCCAGAAAGGCTTATATGTCTGCACCGTATATTGTTGCCACGCTGCCTCTTACGGCAGGGGCAGGTCTATCTATAAGTTATGATAATAATCGTGAGAATAATCTCGACAACCTCGATCCTTTTCTTTTACATAGCTGCAGTGCTATTTCTCGCGTATTAATATTTTGCAAAATATATTTAATATACCAAAGCAATTGATGCATGTCTTTGTAGTTATTATAACATAATTTCCAAATAATTGAAATTATTCTAAGATGAATTGTACATTGTTATTGGATATCGAACGCGTGTGCTTGGCTATTGACTATCGTAATAAATTATTAAAAATCAGATGCATCAAATAAAGCTAGATTAATGATTATTTTCTGTTAATCAATTAAAAAAGAAAAACAATATCTTATATTTTGGTAACGATATTAAGCAGCTTATCGACAATATCTTATGTGACAATATATCTTTTGTTTCCAATTTATTCTGTTAATTTTATTTTGCAGAGTGTGTGGTATATAAAAAATGAGAAAGGTGAGTCACAAGGTAAAGGAAAAATTTTAACAAGATACTACGCAACGCGAAGGAAACTTATCAAGGCAGGCTTGATCAATGTGAAGGCTTCGACTGCTGAAAATAATAGTAAACTTCGTTTAACTTCGACTGCTGAAAATAATAGTAAACTTCGTTTAAGTAAGTTTTAGTGTTGTCAGAGATTAATTTAATAATATTTATATTATCTGATAAGAAAATGTTTTCAAGTAAAAAATATCATTTTTATTTAACATTGCATTTGTCTATTTTTTTTAGATGAGTTAAATGACGATGACATTGACGGATATGAAGAATATTTATTATGGTTGAAAAATAATTCTAATCCATGGGACAAAGTTAGTGACTACTGGTCTTTGACTTCTAAAAAACGACTTAAAAATTTTGCATCAAGTAATCAATCTTATCATGAATATATGGATCAGTTTCCAACTTTCTCTGATCCATTAGGCTATCTGTTAGTGAGTACATCACATTATTTTAATATAAAGAATACAAATCGTTATTTACTATTATAAATATATATTGTATTTTCTGTTTGTATGTATGTGTATGTATAATGTACGCGCACACGCGTATGCGTTGTACAGATACATAAATAATATATAATATAAATAACTTTGTTTTTTTTAAGCTGGAACAAGATTTTGAAATATTATATCCGGAATGCAATTTGAAATTTTATGTTGCTTGGCCAAAACTATCTGATTTTATATGTAACAAACTAAGTGCCAAAGCCAAAAGTCGTTTGAATCATGTCTTTACACCAGGTAAGATATTTAATTATGTCTAATTTATTGATGTGATTATACCAGTGAAGTGATTATATCAATTTATTCTTTATATTTTTAATACATCTATTCTTATTTCAACAGATGGTATCAAAGCTGCAACTCTCTATTTGATGCCTCATTTGTTTCCTGTGATTACAGTAAAAAAAGGAAAACTAAAAGATTGGAGACCTTCTAGAGAAGAATGTGAAGAAGCATTTCTTCTACATGTAAAGGTGAATTAAATTGACTTTCACTTTTATCTCTCTATCTTCCATATACGTTATATTTTTAATGATAAAAAATAAATATTTATATTATTAAAATAAAACTACTTTACTTACTTATATTATATTGTATTCTATTGTACTCTACTTACTTTTATTATATTATATTGATAATATCTTTATTTCTGTTAGACAATTGCAGATTTGAAAACAAAATTAGAAGAACGAACAAATAAACTACATCAGTCATTTGGTTTGATTTCGCAACCCATCGCAGTGATAGTTGGTCCATCTTTTGATGAAATCAGTCAGTGCTTTGTTTCAATCAATCAATTCAGGTATGAGGTAGAGTCACCATTGAAAGCCGTGGACTTCGTTTTCAAGTCATGTAATGCTCTAAACATTAAATATTCTCCCGAAGTAGGACAGCTCTTCATGTTTATACAGAGAGCTATATATAATATTAAAACTGTGTGGGATAAGCAAAAAAACTCTCAACTTACTACTAGTGTTCTTGCTGCAATTCAAGAATACAAATCACTTTAATTATAATTAAATAGAACTCATAATTAAGTGGTCCAGATAGCATCATGGCACGCGCATAGTGAATAAGATTGTGATGTTTTGGTTTTAAATGTTGGTTCGTACATTTCATGTACTGATTATGATGTTCCAAAACTAATATTTTAAATGCAGAAACAGATTTCTCTGACACTGATCTGCTGTGCAAAACTTTAATAATTTCTTTTAATAGCAAATACAATTTCCAAAATTCGTCATTATATGATTTTACACGATGCCCAATAATTATTCCAAAAAGTTTACAAAAGATTAACATCTCTCATGCTGTCATTTTAAGTTTGGTTTGAACTGTAATATTGGTGGTTTTGAGGTAAAACGTGGTACAGAATGGTTTTCTGTTAAACATAAAGATTTATTAGATCCTTTTCCTTTATTTGCTTATACCATGGCAACTGGTGAGCGGTACGTTATTTTACATCATCCCGTGTAACCTAACCTCACACTTTTATCTGAGCCGATAATTTTAATGTTTATTTATAACGCAAGTTATGTAATGTTAGTGTCTAGAACTTATTATAATAATATCGCAAATAAGTAAGTTTATTTTGTATTGAGCCTTTCGTATTAAGAGTTATAACAGAGCCTTTCGTTTCATTATAATTTTATTTTCTGTGCTTGAATATACATACCATATTTTTATATTTTGTGCCAAATTGTAGGTATGTGTATAATATATGTGTGTGTATAAGAGTATATAACATAATAAAAATATATATATATAAAGAAAATTTTTGCACTCATGTGTTTTTATTTATTCTCATATATATATATATCTATTTAGTAGATTGCAATAGATTGCAATCAATTATAGCTATCATTGACACCATTTTAGCTGTAAGAACTGCGGATCTACAACAATATTTGCAATGACAGCAAAACTTATGTCTCTTATAGCTAAATTATGTGCGCGCCACAACTAATTGTTGTAACATATTGTTGTCATAGCTATTCATTGCGATGTGTACAGTAGCTAAATGTTTGTGTGTTACAGTCATAAGCTTTCAGCTAATTAAAATAGATCTTGCAGCTAAAATTTTAGGTGTCCCTATATTACACCGTAAATTTAGCTACCATACCTTAATTTTAGCTATGGTGGCTAATCTTTTTTTTCCGTGTAAGTATTCGTTTTTTTATTCATTATACACACATTTTTTTATGCATACACAGTTTCTTGATTTATAGATTAGATATTCACTCGGCATTTACACCTGACGACATAAGAAGAGTATGTGACACACTTGACAATGAGTAATTATTCATTATTATATTGTAAAATATAACGACGTGTGTTATTATTAACATATTTTTCGAAAGATTTCTAATTACACCACATATTACTGGCCCGGTATGTTCCGGGAGATCGCGAAATACGTACGAAGTTGCCCACGGTGTTTAAAACATAAGGTCGCGCAGACTCGACCAGCGGGAACGTTACACGCCATCTCCGTCACCCGTCCGTGGCAACAGGTCACGCTCAATCTAATCGGACCGCTGCCACGGTCGAAACAGGGCCACACGTGGCTCCTGACGATGCAGGACCGCTTCTCCAAATGGCTGGAGATACGCCCCCTGCGCCGCACCACCGCCTCTGCCGTAACCACGCATATCGCCGAAGCAATTATATTCCGTCACGGCTGCCCCAACACAATACTGTCCGATAACGGCACGCAGCTCCGTTCCGACAAACTAGAGAAAATGCTCGCCGCACATAACGAATTTCCCACGATCACGACGGGGAAGGATCGAAGAAATCGATCCATGATCGATCCCCGACATACGTCGATCCCCAAATTCCCAAAAAATATATTATATTCAAATGTCTTTGTACATGCAGATGTATCGCGCAAGCAAGATGGTGCTTACGATACTGACAGATGAAATTAAGTCGGGCTGTGCAAAATGTAGCGGGCCAAACCGACTTTATTGGTCCTTCCTGTCCTTGCGTTTGCGATTCCTGTCCCTTCTTCTTCTTCTTCTTGTGGTATGGCCTTTACGGGTGGCCAATATGAAATCGGCTCACGCAGCGAGAACACGAACAAATTTGACGGCAGAAACTGCGTCATTTAGGTGAAACGTCGCGAGTTACAGCACTACGGCTGTGTATCAATTTATTCTTTCTTTCATATCTTGTTAATTAATATTTCACTCCTTGCCACTCACCTGTCTCTGTGTTTATATGAACTTGCTCCGCACATTCTCTTCGTCTACGCTCGAGACAAATTTTCCTATCAATATTTTCCTGACAAAAAGGAGGTAACACCTTTTTCATAAATGTGTACTATTACCACAGTTTCATCATATTCGTATATTCATATATTTTTAGCATTAAAAATAATGACTTGTATGTTGTTTTCAGATGTTAGATGATGTGAGATTGAACGAGTGGTTTCTTAACAAAGATAAACTTATCGACCCCCTCTTCGCGCAGACAAAGTCGGTTTGGGAGACGAAGAGTAAAAAATTAGCAAGGAAGTGGGTTACGTGGAATGTGTGTGTGTGTGTGTGTGTGTGTGTGTGTGTGTGTGTGTGTGTGTGTATCATATAGGAAAGTACCTGATTATCCTGGAGGATTTTTCGGTGGCAGAAACTGCGTCATTTCGGTGAAACGTCGCGAGTTACAGCACTACGGCTGTGTATCAATTTATTCACTTAAATTCACATAACGTTCGACATAAGTACGCTCCGATACACGCGCCGCATTGCAACCCGGTCGAGCGAACCAACCGGGTTGTAAAGACCATGATCTCGCAATACGTCGACAAAAACCACCGAAATTGGGACGAGCGTATTCCCGAACTTCAATTTGCGTATAATTCGGCACGACACGAAGCCACGGGCTACACCCCCGCGTATCTCATTTTCGGCCGCGAACCGATATCCCCGCTCAATCGAGAGACCGCCCCGAATACCGCTGCCGCCCCGCCGGACGAAACACGACGGCACCTCGAGGAGGCCTATGAACTCGTAAGAATACACCTGACGCGCGCGTTTTAGAGATAAGAAAAACATTACAATTTGCGCCGCCGACAATGGGCACCGAAAGTCGGAGAGTGGGTATGGAAATGCGAATACCCGCTCTCCAACAAAGCAGCCGCGTTTAACGCCAAGCTAGCGCCAAAGTTTCGCGGCCCCCTCGAGGTGCGCCGAATTGTCTCGCCGGTAATAGTCGATCTTCGCGACCGAAGCGGCAAATGGAGCCGCCATATACATGTACAAGATCCAAAACCCGCGCCTGCCACCCCCCCCACCCAACAACAACGAAAATGACAACGACTCCGACACCGAGGATAACGACGATAACAAGACGGATCCGGAGGACGATGACGAGACGGGAATATAAACGAAATAATTGCCCCACTCCGAAATTAACAATAATAAATACGGGCTCCGCAAAAGAGAGAGCACACACGCAGAAAAATGCATTAGTTGCAGTAACCATAAAATATTGGTAGCTCTTTTTTGGTTCCGGTAACTGTACGTTTTGTTGGGAGTACTATTAATGTTTAGTTGTCAAAGGGTATAAAGTTTGGTTGGCATTATGAGGTAACGCCTACCAAAATGTATGGTATGAAGCCGATCCCAACCAAACAGTTTAGTACAAGCGAATTTGCCGCCACGCGCTTCAGCGTCGCACGAGCCCCACGCTGCTGCGCGACGAGACAAAAGACAGGCAGCGACGAAAGCTTACTCGCTCGGCGCCAATAGCGATGCGTACGTGTTGATACGTGTCGTACGTATATAGACAGCATCTCGATTATCGTGTCTCTTGATACGTATTATTTCGCATATTTCGTGTGACGCGCCGTGGCTACCATTATAGAGCGCGGATCTATGTGCGTGGTTAAAATTTATCTGTCTCTAGCTAACGTGGGACTCGCGTTTCTCGCCAACCTCTGCAATTCGTTTATACATCGAAATTTTTATCGAAACGCGTCACAAAAAGTGGTTAATGTGAAGGAAGATGAAGACTATTTCCGATTACCTCAAAGAATGGAATCTTGAGAAGTATATTCACGTATTTGAAGGTAAGTAAACTGTAAAATCGAAGTATATAATTTCGCGTTAAGTATTGTATGTAATTTCGCGTTAAGTATATGGTATGTAATTATTCGGGAATATTCCAATCGTCCTCGAATCGAGGCGTTACATTTGTTTCGGGTGGAGCATGTGCCTTGATAAACACGCCGCGGCCGATCACGTGAACATCACCCGTGTGGCACGCGCCCTTTCACGTTCGACTATCGGTGCTCCACATAGCAACAATTCACGAATATGATCTTTCTATTTAGCTGTAACGGGCGTCGCAAATAATTTGGCAATAATTATTATACAATATTTAACGCGGGCGCCAAGGACACGCGAGATGCAAGACGCAACGATAATACCGAAGTATTCCCGCCAAAGTACGCGAAGATCTTCCGAGATCCGACGCGACACTTTCCCTAAAATATTACTTGTAATAAACTCCAACGTGAATCGCACTTTACCCGAAAAGTCGGACGCCACACGCAAGGAGCACCGGGCGCAAAACTTCTGTTACGCGACGAACACGCGATCACGACGACATATATACAAGTGACTTATATAGAGGCTCATAAGAGAGCCGACGCAGGATGTTTTGTGCAGAAAAAAAATTGTATTTTACTATATTATCTTACACACAGCGTCCCTGTAATATTTAGACCATCTTGTAAGGATCTAAAAGTTTATCATATAAGTTTGTCACACGTTTCGGTCGACAATTCGACCCTCCTCAGTGAGAATAATATCTTCGCCAGTAATTGCAAACGAAAATCACCCGAGATTTTCTTTTCAGGTGATTTTTTTTGTAATTACGATCGCTACGGACTGGCGGAGGTATTATTTTCTGACTCCATATACCAACCTCGGCTCACCGCACAGATGTATCAGTAACATGAGTATCGAGGTTTTTCTCTTTTTTGTATTTTATAATACTGATCGACGTAATTGTTATTTTCGAGACTCCGAAAATGCGAAATACTTTTGCGAATGACATCGTATCTCTCTTGTACGCCTCTGAACAGGCGCTATGTATTGCGCGAACAAACTTACTTCAACAAAATTTGCTTACCTTATGTCCCTGAGGAGAGTCGAATTGTCGACCGAAACGTCTGACAAACTTATATAATAAACTTATAGATTCTTACGAGATGGCCCAAATATCACGGGCACGCTGTGTGTAAGATAATATAGTAAAGGATAATTTTTTTTTCTGCACAAAACACCTTGCGTCGACTATTAGCAACTATATATACTTTAATTTTATATCTTTGGAGCCTTATTTTTATCTTTTTTTTTAAATTAAAACTGAATGTTTAGTATTTAGGAGTCCTGGCTATTATTGACAGAGTGTAACATGCTGAGTCGTTATTTAATATCGATTATAATTATAATCAGACTTTTTACGTTCTATTTACTTGAGTTGTTTTCTTAGAACTTATATTTTATCTAAAATCTCTTGTTGCAAGTTTCTCCCCATTGCACTCATTAGTCATTCATCCTCTTATTTGGTCTTTTCTCTCTAATAGATGAGGAAATTGATAACGAAGATTTCTTGGACTTGGCTCCTGAAAAAATAAACCAAATATTCCCTAAAGCAGGACCATATTCACGGTTCATGAAAAACTTTAAAAAACTCAAGGAGGAAAACGACAATGACTTTGCAGTTAGTGAGAGTTTATATTTAATTTCCACAATATTAATGCACTTTAGTATGATTAGTTTCTTTTTTTACATGAGATTATAAATGCCCTGTTCCCTGAATATGGCAAGCTGACATTAATAATCTCTTTTTCCTGTTTATTATTATTATTTTTTTTTACATCTAGGCAATCTTATCATCTATTGAGAGTGTTCCATCAAACTCCGTCTTCGAGGTTTCTGTGATTCAGGATCTTGTTACAGAGACAGCAAGTGCAATTCATACTTGCCCTGAAATCGACCCATTAAATGAAGTTAACAATACTCGACCACAAATTATTGACCCAACACCAGCACCCTCAAATGAAGATAATCTGTCTGAGCTCTCGATTTTGGAAATTAACAGGATTCCATCTGTTGCAAAGAAGGTTATTGCGATCTTTTCCACTTAATTTTGTTTTTTAAATTTCTTTTGCATTAATCAAGTGGTATTCTTTCTTACAGTCAAGACTATATTCCCTTCTTATGTCCAAAGTTAGTGGAAGGACAATTATTAGTTCTTACGAAGCAGGTGGACTCAATGAAAGCAGTCGCCGAAAGTTGGCGGCACTTGTAATTGAAGACGAACTGGGTGGCGATATACACATGAAGTATGCATGTAGCTTTACGTTAGTTATTAATGTGAATTTCTTGTCTGCTTTAAATTTATTAACGACTGTTTCTTGTCTTTTCCAGGATAAAAACTCAACGCTTCCTTGCCCTGCGGGATGAAATTGTGTCAATATTTCCAGAGGAAAGTAAGGTGTGTCAAAACATGTGTGATTCTAACCAAATGAACATTTCTCTCTCTCTCTCTCTCTCTCTCTCTCTCTCTCTCTCTCTCTCTCTCTCTCTCTCTCTCTCTCTCTCTCTCTCTCTCTCTCTCTCTCTCTCTCTCTCTCTCTCACACACACACACACACACACGCACGCACGCACGCACGCACGCACGCACGCACGCACGCACGCACGCACGCGCATACACACACACACACACACACACACACACACATTTAACACATTACTTAAATGTTACCCTACCTTTAACTAACATATTTAATATCCTTTTTTTTCTTTCTTTTTTTAGGAGGTCTACTACGTTCCCTACGAAAAAATAAACGGAGTTAATTATCTCGCCAGAGGAAAACTACTGGATAAGTATTACAATCTTGTAAAAACACTGAAAAGGTCAGGAGTAAACCGAGGCAGTTGCAGCAGTGAAAATAACCCTGCGAATGAACAAGGTTAATTCCTGTGTTATCAAGTAGTTTATTATCCGTTCACTCGTTATATAAGATCTCAACATCTCGAGTACTCGCAACTCGTCGCGTCGCGTAAAAGAATCACGGTCGGTCTCGCTCCGCGTGTACTTGGCGCGAGACACTACCTGTCTCTTGATTTTTTTCTCTCCTTATTTTTGAAACTATTGTACAATCTCAATTCAAATTGTTTACAGATGTTTCCGAGATAACTACTGAAATAATATCCAAATCCCTTCGATGGTTAGCCGTTTGCGTAGAGCCATGGCAAATGGTGGAGCATCACTGGGCACTAACATCCAAACACCGAATGAAAGAACTTCAGGCAGCTGTTCCCACAAATTCAGACCTGTCCAAGACTCGGAAAGGAGCTAAAAGGTCTAGGCAGGATGCAGTTGAGTTGAAAAGGAACTTAAAATTGGCTGAGGAACAAAGAGTTTCAAACTATATGACTCAGTACCTCGCTTTGTCCCAGCCATTGGGTTACACGCTGGTAAGTTTTTGTATATTTTGCATTTTTTGTTATAAATTTGAGAGATGCATGAAATATTCCTAGCAAAATTTCTATAAATAATATTTTAATGGAGCTGTACTGTGCCTTCACCTTGTTTCTGTTCAGAACTTGTAACTTTTGACAAATCATGTGGATGTGCAAGGTATTAATTATAAACTTTATTCCACATCTTTGTTTGAATGGAATTTAAATAATTTTAGTAGTTGAGATTTTAATACAATGTAGATAGAAGTTTTCCAAAAATTCAATTATGCAATTGTTTCACCAGCTTGAGACAGATTTCAACCTGCAATATACGGATGCTGCAAACCGCCTAATAGATCTGTGGCCAGAATTCAAGGTGAAACTTGTTAGACTTTTGATCTCCAGCCGTAGTGCTGAAGATGAGGAAGAAATTGAAGGTATAGAAAGTAATTACTACTTCATCGCTCCTTGCAAGTTCAGTATTTACAAATTGTAGTGAAATGTACTGAACTACTTTATTGTAATCTTTCATTTACTCTCACCAGGTGCATCAGATGCTACAATTCTAATGAACTTTGCCCAAGTGATATCTCCTAAAAACATAATTGAGGATGGTTTTCCTTTGTGGCGACCTACAAGAGAAGAAATCCAGGAAGGCTTCTTAGTGCATGTTCATGTATGTATTTTTATTATTAATATTATTGTTATGTTTATTACCATATTGAGTGCAGGAAGTCCTTCTAGACACATGCTAACTGTTTGAAATTAAACTCGACACGTTAATATCCGATTCTGTCCGAACATAAACGCCATTTTTTAACTATGCCTGACACACACAGAAAGTTGTGAAGATTTGAACTTCTGACAAAGAAATACTATATTTTTAAACCTTGTGAAATTGGTTTTACTAGTTGTTATATTTCCCATTTGTTGCATCTAAAATTTAAGTTCAAAGTAAAAAGAATTGTTATCTGTTTGCTTCAAAAGTTAACTTTTTGGTGAGAATATCTTTCCTCTTTGCATCTTTTGTGGTTTCACTCCCATATTGATTACAAATCTTTGATTTCAGACTGCAGGGGATATTAAGCCAGTGCTATCACGTCTCAGGGACAAAGCTTTGGCTCGGGAGGACACTGTGCAGCCATATCCAATAATTGTGGGACCATCACTAGACAGAATCACAGATTCATATCTTGTGCTTGACAGCAAGCTGTACTCAGTTGAATCTCCACTTCGTGCAGTTGATGTAACATTCAAAGCCTTTTTTGCGTTACATGCGAAGTTCCCCAAGCACGCAACTCCTTTGTGGTTGATTCTGCAGAAAAGTGTTTATGGAATCAATACTAAATGGGACAATATGAGGAATTTCCCTGCTCTTCCTCCTATAATTACGAAACTGAAATGTCAGTAAGTCAACTATAAACTGCTGCACCTCTTTACTTTGAAAGGAGTATTTTATTACTTTGTTTTTTTTTTACATTTTTGTCTTCAAAGAGATTTCATTGAATGTTTTATAGTTTAAGTAGGTATAGGTTAAGTTCTATTGCTATATCTATTGGTATAGTTTAAGTAGGTATAGGTTAAGTTCTATTGCTATATCTATTGGTATAGTTTAAGTAGGTATAGGTTAAGTTCTATTGCCAAAGGCTCGCTTAGTTAATATGTTTCAGCTTTTGATATAATTACTTGTTCATTTGTACTGCCAGAGTGAAAAGTACCTTTTATATATTTTATGTTTTTTTCCCTTATTGTTTCTCAAGATTATTGTGCTAGATTATTTTCCACCCTTGGGAACTTACTGCTCGTTAACTTTGTAGTACTTACTGATTTTTGAAGAGTTTACTAGCCACTATGCCTGTGTGTAGCAAGTGTAAGGGTGTACTTCCCTCAGTGAATGGTCTATTGTACCATTACTCAATAGTGCATAAGTTGCAAAGGAGTAATACATTTGTTTGTTCTGAGTCAGGTTGTCTAAGAAGCTTTAGTAATTGGACTAGGATACGTAAACATTATGTTTTGTTTCATAAATTTGTACCTTTCGCTCCTAGTGCTATTTGTAATTTACCGGTACAAAATGCTGAACCGGTTGAACAAATGGATGTAACTCGGAAAGAAGATGATTTAGTAATGAATCCCGCTGATGAGCCTATAAGTTCTGTGTTTTCTAATAAGGATTTAGAGAAGATTTTGTTGAAACAAGGAAGTATATTTATTTCCAAGTTGTATGCCAAATCAACTCTCCCTAGGAGCATTGTGCAGGAATTGCTTGAGGATACTCAGGAACTACTTGCAAATTCTGTTTCCATAATTAAGGAGGTGTCAAGTTCATTAAAGGGCAGTAATCTAGAAGCTGAGAATGAGGTGCTATCTATGTTGGATACCTTAGCTAATCCTTTTAATAAGCTGTCATCCGACTATCTTAGGCTTAAATATTTTGAAAACTCTGGTGATCTTATTCTTGCTGAAGATTACATAGTTGGGGAAAGAGAAGAATACAAAAAAGGAGAAAATAGAGTTGTTATTCAGACAGTGCCATCCAAAGCCAAGCATATACCTTTGAGAAAAACACTTAAAAAGTTTTTAGAATTTCCTGGGGTTTTGTCCACTATTCTCACATACTTAGGAAAACTGCAGAGTGAAGATAGAGTTTTTTCCAATTTTGTTCAGGGGGATTTTTGGAAAGACAAAGTGAAACATTATAATCAGGAGCAGATTGTCTTGCCTCTTGTCTTACATTTTGATGATGTGGAAATCAATAATGTTCTTGGATCTCACACTGGTGTTAATAAACTCGGTGCAGTGTACTCCAGTATTCCGTGTCTGCCACCAGAGCATGTTTCACTACTTGAGAATATCTTTCTTGTACTCCTCTTTCACTCTGCAGACCGGGCAAAGGAAAGGGGTAATGAACGTGTCTTTACCATACTTGTTGAAGAACTAAATTTTCTTTCAAGAACAGGAATAGTTGTGAACACAGAAAGAGGAGAGGAGAGAGTTTATTTCATCCTTAGCCTTATTTTGGGTGATAATCTGGGCCTTAATCAAATTCTTGGTTATAGTGGGAGTTTTTCTGCCAACTTTTATTGTAGAATTTGTAAGAGCGAGAAAGCAGAATGTGAATATATTTGTAAAGAAAATCCTGCTCTTCTCAGAACCAAAGAAAATTACATGTCTGATGTTAATGAAGGTATGGCAAAATCTGGTGTCAAAGAAAATTCTGTGTGGAATCAAGTTGATCATTTTCATGTTACTGAGAATTATGCTGTTGACATTATGCACGATTACGAGGAGGGCGTCTGCAAATCTGATATGACCCATATTCTGTTCTATTTTATCAAACAAGCTAAAATTTTTACTGTTGATGTTTTGAATGATAGAATTAATTCTTTTAATTATTTGGCTAATGGCATAGCAAACAGAACTCCCACTATAACACAAGAAAATATTGATAAGAAACATTTGATGATGTCTGCAAGTGAAATGCGCACTTTTGTCCTGTGCTTTAGCATGTATATTGGTGACCTTGTACCACTGAAAGACCGTGTTTGGCAATTCTATCTGACTCTGCGAAGTATATTTGATATTGCATTTGCCAGAACTTTACGGAAGGAATCTGTCAAAATTCTTGAAGTCTTAACTCAAACTCATAATAAAGATTACTTAGATTTGTTTCATGGAAAAATAACCCCTAAGTTTCACTTGATTCTTCACCATGCTCGTATCATAGCCAAGTCTGGGCCACTCCCCCTTATTAGTTCGATGAGATACGAAGCTAAGCACAGGGAAAGTAAACAAAGTGCAGCTGTCACTAGTTCAAGGCGACATATAACGCACACTTTGGCAACAAAGCAGCAATTGAAGTTCTGCTATAGGTCTATTGCAGGAAAAGGTCTCACAAGCAGGTTAGAAACAGGCCCATGTGAACTTGTTGATATTTCTTATTGCAAAGATTATATTCATTTTAATGAATCTGTGCCTAATAATTTTCGTAGCTCATGTGTAAGTGTCCCATGGGTGGATTATAAAGGTACTAAGTATGCAGAGCATAGGTGTGTAGCTGTGAGTGTGAATCACGAGTCACTTCCAGTGTTTGGTGTTATCCGTTACATTTTATTGACTGAACATGGAGAAATTTGTCTAATTTCCAAGTTGTTGTCAACTATAAGTTATGAACCTGATTTGTATGCCTACTCAGTCTCGGAATGTGATCAATGGCGCTGTATTGAGATAGAAGATTTGATAAGTCCTTTCCCTGTAATTTATTGTACTATGGCTAACGGCTTTTCCTATGTTACTTTGAAGCAGTCGCTGTAATATACTCGTACTGTGGGTTGATTTCACAGTCTCCGATTAATGTGATCCTCCGATTAAACTCACTCTGCATCTATTTCTAACTGTCCCCCTAGAAAGAGACGAAGAGTGAGTTTAATCGAAGGATGAAGTTAATCGGAGACTGTGATATCGGCTCTGCGTCTTGCATTGTGGATCGACTTTGTTCCTATGTTATATGATGTAACATATTTAAATGATCATTAATAATTTTGTAGTTTTATTTACTATGTGTATATATAGTTTTGAACCAAATTCTGTTTACTTCAGTCTCGTCTTCACTGGTCTTGCATTGTCGATCCACTTTGTTCTTAATGTTCCTATGGTTTAATGTGACATATTTTTGTAACATTTGCAAATCTGTATGATTTTAGTTTTATTTTATTTGCAATATGTATAGTGTTAAATTATATTCTGTGAACTTAAGTCATAACTTTTTATTGCTGACAAATTTTATGTATTTTATAATATATGTATACATTCACCATTTATTTGAATAAAAATTGTTTCACGTAATTAAGTTTTCCTCTATTATCAATCATTCCTGCACAGTATTTAAGGGTAAAAAGGATTCTCAGTTTGGTTCAGTGAACCAAAAATACAAGTTTATATATTTGGTAATAAGAACAAACTAATTTGGTTATAGGTACCAAACATTTAATACGCAGACAACCAAAGTACATTAGTTGAACAAATTACAACCATAAATTATGGTACTCCACACTAGTTTAAGTTTAGTAATGACAACTAAATTAATTGGTTATTCTTCAATACAACCAAAAGTGTGTTAGCCTTAACCAAAAATTCGTCAACCAATTATTTTAGTTGTTACAACCAGCGTGTTTCATTGGGCCATATACAACCAAAAATTTCTGTTGTTTTAACCAAATTTTTGGTTTCCACAACCAAACACTTTTCTGCGTGCAGACGAGCCATGGAGACCGACCCCAGCGAGTCTACGGTAAAGGACGATATCCTAACCGAAATTAACAAAATTCTCGCCGAGCCCGCAGAATATGATCCGGCCTGCTCGGACATCGGGGCTACCTGGACGAGGCTCTTCGCCAGAGGGTCCGCCGCCTCCGCCGCCATCGCCGAAAGCACCGGACCCGCAGTCGCACCGCCGACACGAAAACGCGTGCCGGCGATCGGCTGTGTGGTACAAAGGTCCGACGAGCAGCAACGGCGAAAACTGGAATGGCTCACCACCCCGCCACATCCGCTGAGCCACCGAAGGATGCCGCCGGCCAAACCAGCGACCGAACCTCCGGCACCACCACCAGCACCGGCTAACAGGCCGCCGGCCCCGGCAAGCCACCCGCCGACCACGACTATCGGCCCACCGGCACCACCGCCAGAACCAGCCACGGCGAGGCCAACCAATCCGCGCCGCCTCCGCCACAACCAGCTCCGGCCGACATACGACCCCTGCGGGCAGAAGGGTCCCAATTGCCGTCCCCGATCCCGGTGGAAGTGAAGCCCGGGCACATTATATGGGAGCCCCATTTCCACGCTCACGTCTCCCGGCAACATAAAATGCGGTCAGGAGGCAAACGATGGCACATCCGGTTCAACCAAACGGAAACCGTACGCACCATACGGGAGATAAAGCCGCAAACGTAAGCCGCCGAATTCGCGCCTTTTATAGGGGAGGGGTGATGTAACGATGCGCCCCGTAAAACGCATCGTTCCGGCCGGACAATAAGCCGAGACCGCCCGGCCGATCATCCGCCGGGCGAGGAACGGGCACGGTGTGCCCATTTTATTTTTAATACTTTTAATGTTAGGAAGTCCGTGAACGGACTTACCGCGGGAACCGTCTCGGAGCGCCGAGCGGTGCCGAAAACGACCGGAGACCGCCGAACGCAATCGCGGCGTCGGGACGCCGTAATATCCGACCGCTCCACCGCTCTATCCCGGCGCTCGCGATTGCCGTCGCGAATACCCCCGCCATTCCGAAACACCGCCGCGGGTATATAAACGCTCGATTGTTAGCAACAATTCGATTCCGCGACAAACCAGCGCACCGATCACACCGATCCCAGCTCCAGCATCCGCTTCTCCAAAGCTAGCCAGTTCGGGGGTAGAGAGATTCTCTGTCTCCACCGAGTGCGTCTCGGCGACCGACTAGTTTCCACCTCGTCTACAAGGCTATCCAACCGGGGCGGGTAGAGAGATTCTCTGTCTCCATCGAGTACGTCTCGGCGGATACCTTCTCGATCAAGCCGCTTGCAGCCTTCCGCCGGGGGTAGGGCCACCGTACTCTGCCTCCACCGAGTGCTTCTCGGTGGTCGGCTCGCGCTAGATCAATCCTTCCGCCAATCCGCCATCCGAGCGGAATCCACGCGATCTCATCGCCGCGTCCGCGCTTCGCGCCGTTTCTCCACGCGCCCCGCTCCGCGACGCCGGAAAAACCGGCTCCGCCCGTACTAATAGATTGTCACGCGATTCGGCACACGAACTTCCGAAGGAACCGGCTCCGCCCCGTACGTACCGCGCTAATAAGCCAATCGGAATATTTACCTCGCGCCGCCCGCGACGAATCGACCATCCGTCACGATCGTACAATAAGCGTACCCGGCCGCTAGTGCCATCCCGCGAGAATTATAATCACGCGCGTCTTTTCTTGTACCGCGCCGGCTTATCTTTCGTAGATACGCGTGTATCACGACACTGTACACTACGAGTATTTATTACTGAATAAAATCCTTTCTTGGAAATACGCGTACCTCAAGACTCTGTACATTGCGAGCAGTCATTACGTTATAATAAACTTGCTGTTATTAAAGCATAATATAAATGTAAAGACATTGTAAAGACATTGAAATGCAATCAGCAACCGATAGATTTGTCGACCATAAAGTCTATAAAGAAGAAACTTGAAACGAAGTACAGCGATCCGTGGGAGTGCGTCAACGACATGTGGATGTTATTTGACAATGCCTGGCTCAAGACTTCGCGAGTCAACAAATACTTCACCGAGCTCTCAAAAGTGTTCGAGCAGGTATTATACTTTACATATGCTTCATTTTGCCACTACACGCCTTGCATCTGTTCCTCCGCGCCTCCTTCGAACCCAGCCACGCCGCGAGCTAGATCCGCGTATCGAAGTCAGGTTGTTTTATGGCGCCTGAACAGGGACACGACCGTAAGGAACAGACCCAGGAACACGACAAAATGAATTAGCCGAACGAAACAGACTGAAGCTAGAGAATGAGAAATATAAAAATGATCTGGCTTACAAATAAAAACGCAGTGCAAAAAATTGAGGGATTTCGTGATTACCACGTTGGCACATATCAATTCGAGTTGGGAAGAATGTGAGAAGGGGTATTATTATCGGCTTAATAAAACCGATCTGATAAACGAAATGCAGGTACTCGGGCTCAGCACCGAAGGCAACCTCGACGATCTGCGGTGACGATTGAGCGAGTTCATCGACGAGAACCCCGAGATGTTCGAAGCGAGAAACACCCTCCACTCCCCGACTCTAACGCTACCGTCCGATATTCCGGCGTCACCGGTGACGGTAATCCCCGCCGACCCCCCGAGTAATACGCCCACGCAGATCATGAATCAGATGCGGAAATGGGGGCTACATTTTGAAGGGGAGGACTCGTGGGCCTGTCTGGAGCGAATAGACGAACTACGGGCCGCATATGAGTTTTCCGACGCGCACTGGCTCCGCGGCTTGCCCGAATTACTCCGAGGGGATGCGCTGCTGTGGTGCCGAAATAACCGCGAAAACTGGGATAACTGGGCGGAATTTATAGCCAACTTTGAAGATACATTCCTGCCGCGGCGATACCGGCTGCAGTTAGTAAACGAGATCCGCGACCGCGTACAAAAGGAGGGGAAGCCGTACATAAAATACGCAACACAGATGCTTGCACTTATGCGTAGGGCAGGGGGCTACTCGACCGAAGAACAGGTCGAGCAGCTCTACGAGAACCTGCATCCGGACTATCAAAATCGCATTTGGCGAAGCGATGTTTATAGTCCCCGGGAGCTGCAGCAACGGACCGGCGAGATCGAGCGATTAGAACAGAATCGAAGGAAACGGACCACCGCGAAAACCGCCGCCACCGACCCCCTGGTCACCGCCGCAGTTTATAACAGAAGCAAGTGTTGCTGGCGCTGCACGTGGGCACACGCGCTTCGACTGCCGACGCCCCGCCCGGAAATTTTGCTCACAATGCGGCAAGGACGGCGTCCTGACAAAGGACTGCCACCCGCCGTCGGGAAACGAAACCGGGACCGCGGAAACTCCTACCGCCCCCCGGTCCTCTCCGTAAAATTCACGCCCCGGCCGCACCTGAAAACGCGTATCCGAGACCACCCGCTAGACGCCCTGTTAGATACCGGCTCGGACATCTCGTTTGTCAATACCCAGGGGGAATTGGTACATCGGATCGACATCGATCAGACGTCGATGGCGTCTACAGCTTTCCCAGATCGAAATAGCAAATCAGATCGACGTCGATCAGACGTCGATAGCATTTATAACTTCGATCGATTATATATATATATATATATATATATATATAGGTTTAAATTGAAATATAGAATATTAAAAAATTAAACTGGTCTTAAGTTCTATCTATCATAAATAAACCATTTGCCTAACAGCGGTTCAATCAAATAGCATCTGCCTAGGAAAATAGCATTTGACTAGGAAAATAGCAAGAATAAATGGTGAAAGCTATTTGGCCAGGCAGATAGCATTTGCCTAGTCAGAAGCTATTTTCCTAAAATAACCATTTGCCTACGACATATATATATACATATATTAGGGTGATTCAAAAAAACCTTCTTCTTTTATTTTTCGCGACGCACCCCAAAATATCAAAGCTTACCTAAAAAAAGAATTTTCCTCAAAAATTGAGCAAAATCGAACAAGTTTTAGAGGTCGCTACCAGCGACTTTCAATATTTTCGATTAAAAAATTGGTTCTTTTTCAAATGTTTAAAATTGCATAACTTTTCGAGTTTTAATGATAGAGGCATGAAATTTTCAGGGAATCTTCGTCAATTCATGTAGTTTATGAATATCGAGTTAGAAAATTTATTTTCGGAAACAATTTTTTTACGTTTCTTTTGTTTATAATAACAAAATAATTGTCTATAACAAATAGGCGCCAGCGATCTGGGACATGGTTTTGACTTTAAATTACATCTAGGTAATCCAAAAATACATTTTAATAACCAAATGGTTGAACATCGGTGAATTTGTTGCTGAAAATTTGTTTAAACAACAAATTCAAAAAACCACGTTACCCGTAATGTAGAAATAACGCATGTCATAATCTTTATTTAGGTGTCTGTATTGCATTCCAACTTTTGTTGTCAAATTTAAGTTGATAGAATAATAAATTATCCAAATGCTACATATTCAATAATTTTTTGTTACAACATCAACTTCTTTTCTGCCTAATACAATAACACCATTCAATTTTACGAATTGCAATTGTTTTTTTACTGCGACTCATATTTGTAAAATGGATAGATTAATAACAATGCTACTTTTTTTGTAATTTGTCATAATAATTTTATTTTCAAAGAACAATATTATAACTTACGACAAGCGTGAAAACCGAAAATTGGAGACTGGGTATGGAAGCGCGAGTACCCACTCTCCAATAAAGCCGTAGCATTTAACGTGAAACTCGCGCCGAAATTCAGAGGTCCCCTCAAGGTGCGACGTATCGTGTCCTCCGTAATCGTGGACCTGCGCGATAAAAGCGGAAAGTGGATCCGACATATCCACGTTGAAGACGTTCAAGACGTTCAAGACGTTCAAGACGTTCAAGCCGCGCCAGAACCCCCCCCCCCCCCCCTCCAGGCGACGAAACCGAGGAAGAAAATGCCGCCGAAACCGACAGCGAGAGCAACGGCGAAACCGACGCCGAAAACAACGTCGACTCCGACGACGACACCGAGGATGACAACGGAGTTTGAAACATCGCCTCGTGCCCCCCCTGACACCCGTTAAACAATAGAGACAATAACGATATAAACGAACCCCGCAAACGAATTGACACACTCGAGTCTTAACTTCCGAGATGGAGACATCAACGGTGACGAAAGACATCCTCGCCGAGATCGACGAGCTCCTCGCCGAGCCCGTCACCTACGACCCGGCTTGCCCTGATTTCGGAGCGACGGTGGACGAGGCTGTTCGCCACGGGGTCCGCCGCCTCCGTTGCCGCCGCCGCGTCTCGAGACCCGCAGCCGCTCCGCCGACACGCAAAAACGTGCCGACGGTCGGATGCGTGGTCCAGAGGTCGGACCACCAGCAGAGGCAAAAGCTGGAATGGCTGATGACTCCGCCACCGCCGATGCCGACTCGCCGCATCACAGCAGCAGCCTACCTCGCCCGAAAAACGATCGCCGCTAAGCCGACGCCGCCGCCGGTCGCACCACCGGCCATACCGCCTGCCGCACCACCAGCCGCGGAGGTACGGGCACTCAGGCCCGTAGGCTCACGACTACCACCGAAAATCCCGGTACAGGTGGAGCCGGGCCACGTTAACATGGTGCCCCATAATGCCGCCCACGTCACGAGGGAGTGGAAGACCACCGAGAGAGGCTACAAATGGCACGTGCGGTTCAACCACGAGGGAACCGTCTGGAAAATCCGCAAGTTACCGGCCAAACCGAAGGCCCGGCCGACTTGAAGCGCCAAATTTGCGCTCTTAAACGAGGGGGGGGGGGGTGATGTAACAATGCGCCCTGAAATGCATTGTCCCCGGCGAACATCAGCCGGATTCCGCCCGGCCGAATATTCGCGGGCGAGACAAGGCACGGTGTGCCCCCTTTTTTTTAAGTTATTTAATAGATCATCCAAACTTGATATTCATATCGCCTAATTTAATTGGCGCGGATAAATTATATCAAGTAAAATTGCTCGCAAAGCACATTGCAAACGTGCGATCCAAATATTATTTAATCACCAGTATAAATTATAATCACATGTGGTTACATAAGAGATTTATAAATAAAGTAACTGCTCGTATGTCAAAATAAATAGAAATAAAGGCCAACAATCTATTTTACAATAGACTCCATAGATATTTATATATATATACAATTTTACAATTTAATAGTCGAATGCTCTCATGTAAGATGTGACTCCGGATGGCTTTGTTATTTACCATCGAGAAAAATTTCCCGGCTCGTACTTTTTTACTTCATTACCTTTAATTTTTTGCGCGACCGTATGTAATTATATAATTTATTTTTTTCGGCTGAAGAAGACACTGTGTGTTCGAAACGTCCCGTCATATATATGTATGTATTATTAAATTTAATTTGACATCTACTGTTGTGCTCGATTGTTGGCCTTTATTTCTATTTATAAGAGATTTAGTTTTTTCCAAATTAAATTGCTCGCTCAGCATATATATTTACTTATATTTACATTAAATGTAATATTTATATCGCCGAATTTACCAAAACTCCCAAGCTCCCCAAGCTTGACGACCAATTTCAAATTTAATGTCTCCTCCGAAAGATAGCCCAGTTTCTCCGCACGAGCCCCACTCGTGCGGGGGGTGCAGTTTGGAATATAAAAATTCCTGTGATCAGGTGGACTTGAACCCGGTTCCTCGGAGTTACGAGTCTGGCGCTTTACCACAAGACCACACTGCCGACGTAAAAGAAAGAGAACTGAGGAAGTACGGAATAATCCGGAAATTGATTTTAATGTTCGGAAAAAGTTAAAATCCGATGATGCGCTATTTATATATAATTTTATTCAGAGGCATCCCACATGTCAAAAAGATTAGACAATTCTGTGAAGAAATTGAAAATGGAATAGATTTGATTGATAGAGATACTGCATTAAGTACTTTTATTTCTGCAAAATCAACACGCTATAAATATAATATTATTCGTGACGTCACCAAATTTAGATTTAGAGCACTACCTAGTTATTATCAAATTCAATTATCGAAAAAAGATTGTTCTCCACAGGGAGAAACGACAGAAATTTCTGAAATAGGTGTTAAAGTCTCTCTACAAAGTCTTTTGGATCATACTGCTTTTAGATTCATTAAACTGCTACACGGAGAAAATTGCTACGGTTGTTACAACAACATTCTCTATGATTGAAAAAGAAATGTATGTGAATTCAAGTTAAATTGATATTACATTGAATGTAGCTGTTAAGATATGCTCATTTATACAGTTTTCATAACCGTAGTTCTTACGATACGTGACATTCGGTTACAATACCCTCGTATATGGTTGCCTCAACCAAAGGATTATTGCTATCTCTCTTATGTGGTCTGCAGCACAAATATTATGGTTGAGAGATCCATAAGATATAGCTGCACGGTACAGCACTGAATCACTGCATGATTGAGAGTTTAGTTCCATTGCGCGCGCAAAAGAATTTCTGCATAGAATAAAGTGGATTTGATAAGGATGTTTTAACTTTATAAATATACTTTTTTCATAAATATATTTACGAACACAAAATTTCGTAATGAGCCGACACTGGTTTCTGACATTCACCCGACATTAAGAAATATTATATCATATATCCAATTCAAAATTTTATTACTCTTTTTAAACTGAATTTGTTTCTTAAGATGATTTTTGAAAAATTATATATTTGCGCTGGTACATATGTAGACTATATATAACACTTACATTAAATTAAGAAGTAGTCTACTACGTAAGGCAGTTGGCTCACGATCCAGAGGTCCCGAGTTCGAATCCCACCAAGGTAAGTGTTTTTTTCAAATACGAGAAAATATTTATAATCATAGACTGCATCTTAAGAAACAAATTTAGTTAAAAAATAGTGATAAAATTTCGAAATAAATAATTTTTTTTGTCGGGTGAATATTTGTTGATTATGGTTGTAACATCCATATATTATGGTTGCAACATCCATATAGTAGCTACCCTCACTAAGGTTAGGGCAACCATATAGGTCACTTCCAGAGTACTATGGTTTCCATAACCCTTTTGTACCCGAGAAAAAATGATTAGATATAATCACATATGATTATATAAAATCGACATTAGATATAATTAGATATAAAAAATGGCCCGATATAATTGTATATAATTGTATATAATTGTATATAATTATATATAACCACATATAATTATATAACCATATATGGTTATATATAATTGTATGTGGTTATATGTAATTATATACAATTATATCGGGCCATTTTTTATATCTAATTATATCTAATATCGATTTTATATATAATCATATGTGATTATATCTAACATAATAAATATTTTATATATATTAAAAAAGAATTCTGTTAACTTCGATTAAGGAATAAAGCATTGATAAATTTAGTGTATATTTTTTCAAAAGCTAGAATCAAAAGTGAAATGATTTACATATAACTTGGCGCTGCTTGGCGTGAGATACTGCCGTGTCTCTTGATATCATTCTTATACCATTGTTTGTCAAATTTTAAATACGAGAAATAAATCCTATCGGATGCCATCTATCGGATAATCCGAATTTAAGTTTATATATGGTTATATATAATCATATATAATCTACATGGATAAATGCTTAATTCTTATATATATACTTTATATATAAATTATATGAACTTATATATAATCATGTCAAAATGTATGTGAAACTTTTTATATAATATATATATTCGATAGGATTCGTTTCTCGTATTTAAAATTTGACGGACAGTGGTATAAAAACGGTATCAAGAGACACGGCACTGTCTCATGTCAAGCAGTGCCAAGTTGTAATATATGGAATAAATTATTTCACTTTTGATTCTATAGCCTTTGAAAAAATATACATCTTAATTTATCAATGCTTTATTATCGAAGTTAACAGTTCTTTTCCAATATATATTGACTATATATGGTCATATATGATTATATATGATTATACATATATAATTATATATAATCATATAGAGACAAAATTCATATATAATTGCATTATATATAATCATATATATTTATATATAATTATATATAATTTTTTTTTCCCGGGCAAGTTCCATACGCACACATGACCTGCAATATTATTTTATAATACTGAATTATATAATATTATGTAACGAATTTTTGAATTTAATATCTATAATATATATAAAAACAATTCAAATAAATTTTTAAATTTAGGATTAAATATCTGCAGCATATATGATGACTTGCGAATCTATATCTATACAGATATAGTGCTATATCTGGTTGTACATAGGACAAGATTAGTCACATTAATATATCTGGCTATATATGACTTCATATATAGTTGTATATAATGCTATATCTAGTTATATGTAGGGTGCACTACTCATATATCATTTTATCTGGCTTCACATACATTTATATACGATTAGATATGGTGCTATATCTGGTTGTACATAGGACAAGATTAGTCATATTAATATATCCGGCTATATATGACTGCATATATAGTTGTATATAATACTATATCCAGTTATATGGCGGGTGCAGTACTCACATATCAAGGGTGCACTACTCATATATCATTATATCTGGCTTCCCCTACATTTATATACGATTAGATATGGTGCTATATCTGGTTGTATATAGCGCCAAATTAGTCACATTAATATATCTGGCTATATATGACTGCATATATAGTTGTATATAATGCTATATCTAGTTATATGTAGGGTGCACTACTCATATATCATTTTATCTGGCTTCACATACATTTATATACGATTAGATATGGTGCTATATCTGGTTGTACATAGGACAAGATTAGTCATATTAATATATCCGGCTATATATGACCGCATATATAGTTGTATATAATACTATATCTAGTTATATGTCGGGTGCAGTACTCACATATCAACATATCTGGCTTCACATACATTTATATACCATTAGATATGGTGCTATATCTGGTTGTATATAGCGCCAGATTAGTCATATTAATATATCTGGCTATATATGACTGCATATATAGTTGTATATAATACTATATCTGATTATATGTAGAGTGCACTACTCACATATCATTATATCTGGCTTCACATAAAATTATATACATTTATATACAAGTAGATATGGTGCTATATCTGGTTGTATGTGGGACCACTGATTGCACATGTGGCCATGTGTAATTAGAACAAAATTACCTTTTTCAAAAAAGGTAAAAAAAAGTGCCAAGTACACGCAATGTATTTTGTAAATTCAAAATTTAACCTAAGTGGTAGCTTTATATCTTTTTCACAAAATTATATTATCTAACTTAACTCAAGTGACATGTATTTCAAAAAAAAAGATGTAAAATCTTTAATTTCTTCTTCACAAAATTATATTACCTAACTTAACTCAAGTGACATGTATCTAACCTAAGTGGTAGCTTTATATCTTCTTCACAAAATTATATTACCTAACTTAACTCAAGTGACATGTATTTCAAAAAAAGATGTGAAATCTTTAAATTAAATTGCGCCAATTGTAAAGAGAATATGTATATTGCTTTGAAAGATAATTGTTATGCAACTACTTTAAAGAAATAAAACCCAAGTGGTATCTTCGTATTCCTATTCAAGGGTCTTCCTATTCTAAACCCAAGTGATAATAGCTTCTTAATTCTCTTTAACAAATTTTTAATATTACAAAGAATCATTTTAATTACAAAGAATTAAAGAAGTAACAGTACAAAATAAAAATATTTAATTAAAACAAAATAAATAAATTTTTCTTGTAAAAAAACTTGGCGCTGCTTTTTTACTCCTGTCGCATTCTTCCCTAAATTATGTTTATTGTTTTTTATTCAATCAAAAATCTTAGTACTAATGTTTAAATTTTAATGTTTAAATTTCAAAGTCTAGCAGCGCCAAGTTTTTTTACAAGAAAAATTTATTTATTTTGTTTTAATTAAATATTTTTATTTTGTACTGTTACTTCTTTAATTCTTTGTAATTAAAATGATTCTTTGTAATATTAAAAATTTGTTAAAGAGAATTAAGAAGCTATTATCACTTGGGTTTAGAATAGGAAGACCCTTGAATAGGAATACGAAGATACCACTTGGGTTTTATTTCTTTAAAGTAGTTGCATAACAATTATCTTTCAAAGCAATATACATATTCTCTTTACAATTGGCGCAATTTAATTTAAAGATTTCACATCTTTTTTTGAAATACATGTCACTTGAGTTAAGTTAGGTAATATAATTTTGTGAAGAAGATATAAAGCTACCACTTAGGTTAGATACATGTCACTTGAGTTAAGTTAGGTAATATAATTTTGTGAAGAAGAAATTAAAGATTTTACATCTTTTTTTTTGAAATACATGTCACTTGAGTTAAGTTAGATAATATAATTTTGTGAAAAAGATATAAAGCTACCACTTAGGTTAAATTTTGAATTTACAAAATACATTGCGTGTACTTGGCACTTTTTTTTACCTTTTTTGAAAAAGGTAATTTTGTACTGATATCACCTATTTTGTAGTGTTAAGCAAGGATCTGCAAAACATTTTTATTTTTTATTTTTTAATTATTCACAAAATTAGCAATACCAACAAATACATAAAAATTAATAATATTTAAGTAAAAGTAAATTATACATTTCTCACAAAAATTGAAGGAACACTAAATTTATCTTTAAAAATGAATAAAATTTAAATTTCAAGCTTAAAACCTCTACTTCCGAAAGATTACTATTATTCGTCCAATTTTTATTATGTCTAGACATAATTTTAATTCAGTGAATTTTTATTATGTCATGACATAATTTTAATTCTGCCGCTAGGGAATTTTTAAGTCGATTCTTATAAATCAAGCTTGAATTTGATGTCTAAGTGTCCCAGGTTGCCGATAACGAGGTCCACATAGTGCGCTCCATAGTTTTCGGTGTTCAGGTGTATTAATACCTTGAATTCGATGTCCACGTGTTCCAGGTTGCCGATGACGGGTTCCAGATAGTGCGCTCCATAGTTTTCGGTGTCCAGGTGTAATAATACGTTGAATTCGATGTCTAGGTGTCTCACGTTGCCGATGACGAGGTCCACATAGTGCGCTCCGTAGTTTTCGGTGTCTACGTGTATTAATACCTCGAATTCGATATCTACGTGTCCTACATTCAGATTTAAAGTTATTAATACACCTAGACACCAAAAACTACAAAGCACACTATGTGAACCTCGTCATCGGCAACCTGGGACACGTAGACATCGAATTCGAGGTATTATTACACCTAGACACCGAAAACTACGGAGCGCGCTATCTGGACCTCGTCATCAGCAACCTGGGACACCTAGACATCAATTTCAAGGTATTAATACACGTAGACACCGAAAACTACGGAGCGCACTATGTGGACCTCGTCATCGGCAACCTGGGACACCTAGACATCGAATTCAACGTATTAATACACGTAGACACCGAAAACTACGGAGCTCACTATCTAGACATCGTCATCGGCAACCTGGGACACCTAGACATCGCATTCAACGTATTATTACACCTGGACACCGAAAACTACGAAGCGCACTATGTGGACCTCGTCAGCGGCAACCTGGAACACCTAGACATTGAATTCAACGTACGATTACACCTGGACACCGAAAACTATGAAGCGCACTATCTGGATCCCGTCATCGGCAACCTGGGACACGTGGATATCGAATTCAAGGTATTAATACACGTAGACACCGAAAACTACGGAGCGCACTATGTGGACCTCGTCATCGGCAACCTGGGACACCTAGACATCGAATTCAACGTACGATTACACCTGGACACAGAAAACAATGAAGCGCACTATCTGGATCCTGTCATCGGCAACCTGGGACACGTGGACATCAAATTCAAAGTATTAATACACGTAGACACCGAAAACTACGGAGCGCACTATGTGGACCTCGTCATCGGCAACCTGGGACACGTAGACATCGAATTCAACGTATTATTACACCTGGACACCGAAAACTATGAAGCGCACTATCTGGACCTCGTCATCGGCAACCTGGGATACCTAGACGTCGAATTCAAGCTTGATTCATAAGAATCGACTTAAAAATTCCCTAGCGGCACTTTCTGCCAAGCGTAGAGAACCTTCTTTTCCGGCAGCGGTGGTAATACGATGTAAGGATACGAAATCTCTCCAGATAAACATGAAGCAATTGACTCAATATGTATTATATACCTAATACCTAATTTACCTAAATAGAAATCTTCCTCCTGACCGATAAGTCTATCGACCTTATTTAATTTGCCTACTAGATCGATCGAAATACGCGCGCGATATCGAAACTGGCGATACCTGCGCCGCCAGCGTCGAAAAAGTGAAAGTGACATTTTCTGATATATATATGTTATATTGATTGAGAGACGACGACGTATCTCCGTATCTCCGTATCTTAAAAATAAATTTTCACATTTGGACTTTGCGTCGCAATATCTCCGCTCGTAGGGCACGTAGCGGAAAATATTATAGGAGATACCCCCCCAAAGTCGACCCCAAGCTATCGATCAAGCCTACTTAGAACTTGATCCGTTCACTCGTTATCGAGATCTCAACATCTTGGGTACTCGCAACCCGTCGCGTCGCGTAAAAGAGTCACGGTCGGTCTCGCTCCGCGTGTACTTGGCACGAGACACTACCGTGTCTCTTGATATGACCCCATATAAAAACATATATAATTATATATAATTATATATATACCAGATATAATTATATATGATTATATCTAATCATTTTTTCCCGGGTATGGATGGGCGAAAATTAACATTATTATTCTGTTGTAGCAACCGTAACTTTTTCTCCGTGTACGTCCTCGTTTAAGTGCAGCATCTGCAAATTTAAGGGGATGCTGGAGCCGCAGGCGAACTCGATCAGCGTCGATAAAGAAGTGCTCACCGACTATATCTGTCCTTGTATAGACAAAGATATAGACAAGGATAGCACGCTACATTGCACGCATACATACGCACGATATACACATCGAAATTATACTTTTATATTACGCTTCCAAATCTTGATTTGGGGGGTTTATCGATGTTTTTATTGTTGTACAATTCAGGGGAACTTGTTTTCGCGTTCGTACCAATGGTATATCTCTTATATGAAATACATCTTGTGACGAGCTGACAGCTCGCCGCAACTCGAGACGCCATATTGGGATAAAAGTAGATAAGGAAATCTGTACTTCCGTAATTTTTTCTCGTTTTCTATATAAAATCAGAGTTCCCCTGAATCATTAATGTATGTACTGCAATTCTGGAGAAGGATTTTTAATTCTGTCAAATATTAACGACGCTACGTTTCGACAAAAAAATGCCGGTAAAACAGACGGCTCCAGCATCACCTTAACGATGATATCTAAATGGGGATGCGATGGTGCTTCCGATCAATCACGTTACAAATTGAATTTTGATCATCCCTTATACAATGATTCTAGTATTTTTATATGCAGTTTTGCACCAATAAAAATTTATTCTAATGAAAATGGCGAAGTATTGTGACAAACGATACCCCTTCCTCAACTCGTTTCTGTAGACCAATCGAATTCAAATTCGTGAGGGAAGAAGAAACTGAAGTCAAAGCTGTTACTGAGAGAATTGAGGAAGAAATACCTTTTTTGATACCATGCATCTGTTTCCGAAGAAGGTATTTCGATACAGCATACACTTTTATTTACTATGATCGACAATAAAATCTGTAACATAATAACAAATACTAAATCATCGATGAAATGTTATATTTGTGGTGCTTCTCCAAGTGAAATGAACGATTTGAATTTAATGAAACAAAAAATTGTGAAAGATGAATATTTTTCGTTCGGACTTTCTTCATTACATTGCTGGATTCGCTGTTTCGAATGTTTATTACATATTTCGTATAAAATTAATATCAAATATAGATTAGAAAAGGCTATAAGGGTCACACGCGGATCAAGGTGCGTTTAAATATTATAGTGATTTATTAATCAAATTGCATTGAATGTAACACGAGAGGTTTACATATTAATCAGATATTGAACATCAGAAATCGTTCCATACCAATCATTAATAATCTCCTTTCCTTCTCCCACACGAAATCTTCCTTTTATCAGAATATATCTAACCTTGTTAAATTCACGAAATCATTTATAAATAATAATCGTAATATCATTTTCACAAGAGCAGATAAGGGCAATTGCACAGTAGCCTTAGACAGGGAGATATATAGACAAAAAATTACAGATATCTTACAAGACACAGATACATATATTAAAATTTCTAAAGATCCTACTAAACAGCTTTCTAAACAAATTAGAGACACACTGGTGAGATGGAAAAAGCATGGGTATATCTCTGACGAAAATTATAAACAACTTTTATGCAGTGATGGTGTCCTGCCGAGGGCCTATGGGTTACCAAAAATACACAAAACCGGACACCCCTTCAGAATAATTATTTCTTCTATCGATAGTCCTACATACAAGTTAGCTTATTTTCTCCATAAGATTATTTCTACAAGTATACCGATGCCTAATAGTCACATAAATAATAGTTTTGAACTAGTCACAAAACTTAATAGTACACACATTAATAATGATTACATTCTGATTTCGCTTGATGCAATTTCGTTATTCACTAATATCCCGACTAATTTGGTATTGGAAAGTATTTCCAATAGATGGGCATATATCTCTGAGAGTTGCGATATTCCTAAGGAGGAATTCGTGCGAGCTATAGAAGTAATCTTGAATTCAACTTTCTTTACATTCGACAATATCATATATAAACAAAAATTTGGTTCTCCCATGGGCTCCCCGCTGTCACCCATCGTTGCTGACTTGGTTATGCAGGATTTGGAAAACGGAGTGTTGCAATTACTTACCTTTATGTTGCCTTTTTACTGTAGATACGTTGATGACATTGCGATGGCTGTGCCTCGCAATTCAATTGACACAGTTTTACAAGCATTTAATTCTTATCATCCGAGGTTACAGTTTACTGTCGAAGTAGGAGGAGACAAATTAAATTTTTTAGATGTAACGTTGATTAAAAGTAATAACGGTTTGGAATTTGATTGGTTCCACAAGCCGACGTTTTCAGGCCGTTATCTTAATTTTATGTCGCAACACCCTGTTTCCCAAAAAAGAGGCACGGTCATGGGCATGGTTGATAGGGCCTTTTTATTATCTCATCCCAGATACCATCAAAAAAATATAAAATTCATTGTAGACACTCTGTTACTGAATGACTACCCGTTGACATTCATATTCGACACAATTAATACGAGAATCAAGTCTCTACTTAATAGACGCACCCGTAAACAGAATGAACCTCCACCTACGAACGAAGAAAGTCGAGGCAAGTGGTTTACTGTACCATATGTTTCCAATATATCGGAGAAATTCAAAAATGTGTTCTCGGATCTGAATGTAAACCTGTCATTCTACAGTCTTAATAAACTAAGGAATTTCATCAAAGTACAGAAAGATATCCTTCCTACCCAATCAAACAGTAACGTCGTGTATAGAATTTCATGTAAAAATTGCGACGGGACTTATGTTGGCCAGACGTTGAGGCAACTCAAAACGAGAATTACGGAACACCGTAATCATATCCGTAGAAACACCGGAACTCAGTCCGTCATTACGGAACATAGATTAAAGGAGGGGGTCCAAAAATGGCCGTTTTGTGCCCCGCTGGGAAACCTGTGAAACATTTTTTTCCACCTTATTTAAGGTTGAAATAAGAAGGAAATAATAGTCATTTACCCAGGAAACCACGGGAAATATTTTAAAATCTATAATAATGTGTTTAAAACGTCTGTTAAAGTAACTGTGTTTGAGCGGTTTAATAAAAGGTGAAACGTTTTAAAACAAGCACTACATTTCCATTTAATGAATTTTGCATCATGAAATTGTATATAATATTTTTATTACATTTAAATACATATTTTTTATTACATACATATATATATATTTTTATACTTTCTGTATATACACATATATGCAGTCAAATCTTTTTATTTTTGTTCTGTTTCTTTACTAACTACGTCAACCATTTATGAAAAATATTCAGATATATTTGAAAGATTACGAGATTTAATGTTCAGAATCTGATTCAGATGAACCATCATAATCATCTTCAAAATAATTATTTAAATATATCTGAATATTTTTCATAAATGGTTGACGTAGTTAGTAAAGAAACAGAACAAAAATAAAAAGATGTGACTGCATATATGTGTATATACAGAAAGTATAAAAATATATATATATGTATGTAATAAAAAATATGTATTTAAATGTAATAAAAATATTATATACAATTTCATGATGCAAAATTCATTAAATGGAAATGTAGTGCTTGTTTTAAAACGTTTCACCTTTTATTAAACCGCTCAAACACAGTTACTTTAACAGACGTTTTAAACACATTATTATAGATTTTAAAATATTTCCCGTGGTTTCCTGGGTAAATGACTATTATTTCCTTCTTATTTCAACCTTAAATAAGGTGGAAAAAATGTTTCACAGGTTTCCCAGCGGGGCACAAAACGGCCATTTTTGGACCCCCTCCTTTAACCACGAATTTGATTGGGAAAATGTGGAAATATTGGACAAGGAAAAGTTTTTATCGAAGCGACTTGTATCGGAAATGTTACATATTAAATTACAAAAGAACAGTTTGAACTCTCAGTCTGATACAGAGTTTTTGCACCACGCATACGTTTCTACCTTAGAGAAATTGTAAAACCACGTCCATGACACCTTTGTTCGTCCGCAAGATCATATGTTTTTTTACCGTTGATTTATGTGTGGAATTTTCGTATTTTTTTTTTTAAGTTGCGATCTATACGTTTAAATTTATTTTTACCAATGTTTGACTAAGACATTCCCGACCAGCGAAATATTTTTGTATTTATCATCGTTCACTTCATATTATTTATTATTTGCTACGTTTGACCTACACGTTTTTCAATTTATATCTGCCAAAGTTTGTCATAAGACGTGTCCCTGCCTGTGTTACCGAATCATTATTGTGTTGTGCGTCGTGTCGACGGGATCTCCTCGTACAGATCTCTTTGTACTGATCATTGCTTTTGCCATATGTTCACATCTTTTTATTTGACTCTGCGATGTATTCGTTTCTCCAGACTACCTGGTGAGTTATTCTAGAATTCTAATTTAAGACAAGGATGTAACTCCTTAATTACTTTACAGATTTGGACCTTGTAGTCTCACTAGGTTTCTGTAAAATTGAAACAGTAATCTCACCATGTTGAAGGAGAACATATTATTATTGTTAACATTATACCACTGAGGATGGCTCGGACAGGAGCCGAAACGTTTGGATTGTTGGAATTTGATTAATAAATCACTATAATATTTAAACGCACCTTGATCCGCGTGTGACCCTTATAGCCTTTTCTAATCTATATTTGAATTTCGAGGGTCTTTCACACTTTATTTAATATCAAATGTTGGTCAGTGAGAAATGAGAGTCATAAACGAGAAGTCGAGCAAAGAAAAAGACAGATACCGATTGCCCTTAGAACAAAAACAGGTCTCTTGATAGACTTCGTGAAACAAGGAAAAGGTACATCCAATGATGGCAACACGGCCAGAAAATTTTTTGCTAATCCAAAATTATTAGCTGCCATTACAGGTTTAGATAAGAATTTAATAACTCGATTTCGAGTTTTGTTGCAAGTAATCGCTAGCGGTAATAGGATAACGGTGAAACTGAGCTAGTCCTCACCATATAAAAGAGAAATAAAATATAAGAAATTAAGTTTAAAACAAATTTAATACTTTCAACTTCGTCGTAGTTTCTTATTGGACTTATTGTAATTCATGATGTTTTAGCATGACCTAATCAATCTCTTTTTATATTATTATGTATTAGTTGAGGAAGGCTCTGTGCAGTTTGAATCGTTCTATGAACTTTGATTAAATGATAATAAATCATATTTTATGTAATAAAATTTTTTTCTGCTTGTTTATTGTTCCACGATCCTTTCACTTTGCTTTGCAAATAGGGACTTGACCTTAGTTTATCATTCTGGTTATGTTCTTGAGCAAGATAATTTCTAAATGTTACTGTATGTGTGTTCTCGCTCTACAAAGTGTTTATGCGAATAATACAATTGTCATAAAGAGATGCCTGTTTCCTTCTTCGTCTTATTTTGGCACATCTATAGCCTATCGGTTAGCATCGGCCAATGATCGATTACGTTTAGAAATCATAATTGTCGTCTCAATTAGTAATAATATTAATTAAAAGTGATTTGCGTTATAATTATTTCTAACATTTAATCCTACATTAATCACACTGTAAACTATAGTTCTAGTTTCTAGAAATTTCAACAATATAATCAGTTACTAACGTTGCGTGACATTCCAAAAGACTTTAATTTTCGTGACATCAAGTAATAAAAATACACATAAATCTTTCGATTGCCTATCGTAACTAATATTATTTTTTAATTTTCGAATTCTCAGAGCAACATTATAATTCTCTTAACAACGACAAATATCCACGAATGAATATATTATATTTATATAAATACTGAAAGACTTTTAACGCCGATAAGTCAAACTAAATTATGTTTTATTTTTAAATAAGTATATTCCACATTTTATATTTTATTGTTATTTTGTTCCTTTATCTTATGGTAAATATACCTTTCTTAAGGCTGTTCAATTTTCTTTGAAATTTATCTCATTGTCAATATCATATCTTGTTTTTTTCCATCATTTTGCCTAAAATGACTATGTTAATAATTTCAGACGATTGACGACATCATTATAACATGCAATCACTACGCATATTATTTGCGATTTTAGTCTGTGGTAAGATAATTTATATCTCTAGAAATGTACTAACACTACTAACAGAATGAAGAAATAATCACATACATACATACACGCTTCTGCATTCTGTTAATTATTTTCTTAATCACAGAATTCGAAGAATAATACCTTCGTGTTTTTTACATACAAGCTAATATATGTACATAGAAAATTGCAACAAGAAATATAATGTAACAAATTTATTTTAAAATGGGTAGAGAATATATTTCAGCGAGAAGAGTGACATATTTAAAATAAAAAATTTATATAATGTAAACCATTACGTAAAACATATAAAAAGGCAAAAGTAATGCAAAAAGCAATAGATTACTTTTCTACAAGAGGAAATGCGGCATCAATATTACGAAGAAATACTATATACTGATCATGCAGAAAATAAAACTTATGGGTTCCTGACTGATGGGTTCCAGAAATTCTCATATATAATTAGTATATGTTTAATAATCGCTTTAATAATGCTAAAATCTTGGTACAATTGGTAAGTCAAATTGTCTCGATTATATGTTCTTCACTGTAAAAAAACAAAATGCAAATGTCTTTTATCCACGGTGGTAATATATGCGCCCGTCGAGAATCAGTATTCAGGTTGAGCGTGGGCCGATCAAACGTTGACTAATAAGCATTATCTCGATATATTTATGGCTTATTAGGAGCAAATTTTGCGTCGACCGCTAACACCACCACCACCACCGGAAACGGAAGCGGAAGCGTCGACGGAAGTAACGACTTAACACAACTTAAAACAAAACGACCCGTCGGCCGACCACCTAAGAGACATAAACGCATCGTACCCCGTCGACCGCTAAAACCACCATCACCACCGGAAGCGGGAGCGTCGAGTAACGTCTCTCTGCCACCAAATGTGTTATGTGACGCAGAATGCAAAACTATTGGTTTATACAAATATGAAATATAAATGATTTTACCGCAAAGTCTCCGATGATTGTCCACCAAAACCTACTTATAAAGAAAAAAAACTAATTGTCACAAGAAAACATATAAATAAACCGCGATATATATGTATAATCTTCCTCACGTTCTGCTTCTAAAATAATTCGGGAAACCAAGCAAATCCACATGATAGGCGCAATTACAAACAAAGAGAGATGAGACACTATCATATTCTGCCGACGACGATGACAACACGTTCGATGCGCAATCGAATGCCATCGCCGTCGCGCTAAGTAACAGACGTTCGCATTAAATCATGATATATGTATATACACATGCTGACACACACACATATATACGTACATTTTATATTTAAACTTAAAATTGAATCTGACAAATTTTCTATATAATAGTTATTCTAGTACAATAAACTAAAGCGAAAAAGAAACATCAATAATATAAGGCTTCAAAAATTGCATATAAAAGGAAATCCTAAAAAATTTTACATTTTAATCTTGTTTACGCCCAGCAGCATTTCGTAGCCAACTTCTGAGTGCATTTAAATAAGCTTCTGATAAATCGCTGTCCGGAAATTTTAGTAGCATCCACGGTCTTACATACAGGTCTGGAAACTCCTGTGTTTTTAAGTGGTGGGGGGTGTCACCGTTAGTGAGGCACGTAGACCCCAGTATTGCAGCGAACCTATCGGACGGACGGGAAACTGAGCCGACCGTGACCATGTTCAAATGGTGGTAATCGTGTGTGCGTCAAAAATCAAAATCAGTGAAAATTGTTAACATAAATTGTAAATAATAAAAAATTGTTAACAATTGTTTAAATTGTTAACATAAATTGTAAATACAATGCCAAAAGCGTGCATTGTGCCGAATTGCTGGAAGAAATTTAAGGACAATACAGAAAAATGTTCCGTTTTATATATAATTATATATAATTCTATATAATTATACATAATTTTATATGAAAAATTTTTTACCGGGATTGCACAGCTGTTTGGATTATATATATGGTTTTGACCTGCCTAACACCGCGGTCCGATTCACACTGAGCGCTATTGGCATCATTCTATCTTTATCATTCATTAGGCATAAACAAGGATAGAATAATGCCAATAGCGCTTTGAACATGCATCGGACCGCGGCCTAATTTGATTGGCTCACCCCTAGGTTCGCCATTTTGCCTCACTATCTGAGTCACTCCCCACCCTACAAGTTTCCAGACCTGTATGTAAGACCGTGGTAGCATCACTCCTAGATTAAAAGAACAACAAAGAGAAATAAATATTCTGCGATTCTCTGAGTTACCTAATATTGTATAATAATATAATACTTATGCATAAACAGGCTAGACTGAAAGAGTACGCACTGTAGGTATAAATATGCATTGCGTATTCTCCAGAAATTAAAAAAATATATATATATAATATGTGCCTTACAAGGTATTATACTTAAAAGACTATTATGTTAATAAAACTTTAGAAATAATGCAGAAACATAAATTGCTGATGCACTGACTAGGGCTGAAATGTGTCAATCGACATGGCAATTGCTTGCAATTAAAAAATAAATATTATTAAATAAACATCTTTTTGCTTAAAATGTATACGCAATGCCTTAGTAGAATAGTTTGTTTTTAATTATTATTTTTAGAAATTATTCTGTAATCAAATAATATGTTTATTGTTACTTCTTGAAATTCAGAAACCTTTTTAGTATTCTTTTTATTACTTAGTTAACTTTTTTTACTCATGTTTTTATTTTTCTAATTATACACCATATTTCATTGCAGACCGCGACCTTCAACATCCGCGGATTATACGGATACGGATAATCCCTTTGGAGCTGCAGATCAATCTGTGAAAACAAGGTCAGTTGATAGTAATATTATTTGTATTGCGTTACACATGTACTATACTATACACTCATCCTCCTCCTCCTCCTCCTCCTCCTCCTCCTCCTCCTCCAATAATATGTTGCTTGTTAAAACTTAACTTTAATAATTTGCAGTCTCGCTGCCGAAGCCATCAACCGCGAACAAGCGTTATTTGCTGAAGCAGACGAATATATCAGAATTGCAATGGAAGAGATGGCAGCAGACGAAGCAGCTGCCATCAACGAACAACCGTGGGCTGATGAATCAGATCTAGATCAGACGGAAGAATGATCAGCCTGAAAATAAGTAAGAATAAACTGAACACCTTGCACTCGCGACTATGTCGCATGCATTTATACTTTTTGCGTTACGAGAAGCGTGTCACGTGTTAAGATGAATTGTTCGTTCTTTGCAAGGTGCTGACTGCTGACTATTATTTTTCTGCTGATATAAGTACCTGCTGTGTAATAGATAATAGGTTATACGTTGTAACGTTGGCCATCGCTTGGTGGTGACTAAAATTAATGTGGCACCACTGGCTAGGAGGCGCGCGAGCACTCCACGGTAATGGCTGCCGCAGACACTCGTAATAAAACACATTCTTCTAATATATATAGTGTTCTGGTATTAATGAACCTATAACACCTGCTGACTGGACTATTGTTCAAATACACATTCTTTTTCTCAGTGAATCATAATTTCTAAATAAGAGAGAGAGAGAGAGAGAGAAAGAGAGAGAGAGAGAGAGAGCGCAAAAACGCGCATTTAAGAGATTTTAGAAATCAGTTCGTGCCAGTCGTCTAATTAAATGCACACAATGTATGTACGTTGTTTCTTCTCTGTTTTTAAGCTATATCTCTTCCGTGTGTTACAAATTTATCCTAAACAAAGTAGGGGAGACCGGGGCCTAACCGTCGCCGGGGTTGAACCGTCAAATCAAATATCTCGGAACCTGTATATTGTACGAACTCGCTATTAACATTGTAAACGCTGCTTGTGGTACCTATGTGACCAACGGAGTTTCGGCAGGTTACCTGCCGTGTTATGATTTTTACGAGGGCAAACGTGTTTTCGGAAGGTGAAAGTTACATTTTCTGCGCGTGGAAATTTTGTAATATCTGCAATAATATTTGCTCTCCAAATCTCGAGGTACGTGATTATAAAGAGTAATGCATGCTGAACACGAATCCAGTGTAGTTTTTTCATTATCGTTGATGTCTAATATTTCGTGGGCGATCAAACCTGAAACTTGTGTTTGGGGTTAATCCGTCAGTAAGCAGTCCGGGTGCATTTCCAAGGCATTTCTGGGCATTTCCAGGCTCACTGCATATGGAATATGGATGAGACGGGAATTACAACCGTTCAGACACCGAATAGAGTTATCGGACGTCGAGGAGTGAAACAAGTCGGGCGAGTGACTTCTGCGGAAAGAGGAACCCTCGTAACTATTTTTTAATAATGTTTCGTATAAAAATTTTAAATAAATTTTTATATTTTTCTCTTAAAAAACAATTATTAAGATGTATCCTATCATTTTTCAGGATTAGATGTACGAATATGTATTAAAAATGCAGTGTGACGGTTAAACCCCGGCATTTTTGAGATTTCAATTTTTCCACCGTTGTCGTTTTTGCTCTATACCGGTTAAACAAAGCGACGTAGATAAAAATTTCCTATATAAATTTTGTAGCTAAAGGTTCACTCTTTACAGTGGTATACCACATTTAACTAAAATTATTTATTTTCTTGTTAAAAATCGGCACCGAAAAAAAACTGACGGTTAGGCCCCGGTCTCCCCTACAACTAAAATAAATACACATAGCAGCCAATAACTGGAAATACTGTAAAGTATAATAGTAACTGTCTCTCATTACATAATGTAAACCAGCATAATTCCCAGATAGCACACAAAATTCTATGAATATTCTTACAAAGTGTGAATGTTCTTAATTTTGGAATATTCGAATAGAATATTATATGAATATACGTAAAATGTTACAATAAAAAATCGTATATCTATAATAAAGAAGAACATTTTTAGAATATTCGTTGAGTTTATTTATTGCACATTTTAAGTTAGTGGCCATATTCGTAGTGAGCGCCACTCTTTGTCGTTCGTCGTACGTGTACGTCATGCTTCGCCGTGCCTTTTCATCGTGCCTTTTCGCTTTTTCGCTGTGCTGGCATACGTGCATAATATAAAACATCATTTTAATCAGAGGTATTATCTTTTCTCCTTTATTAATTCTGTTCTGTGAAACATTAAATAAGGTTTAAGAATATTTTTATATATATTTTTGGTCATATATTTTTCACATCCTTAACAGTTCGTTAGGATAAAACTCTTTAGAAAATTTAAGGTTATGCTTGAAGAAAGTCGCACAAGTCGATGTCTATGCCTCAATAAATAAGGGTGTCACATGTTCGTATCCGTTTTTGTTCGCCCTCCCTTATATAATATTCCTGACGTCGCCGAGGTTCCTGGTTTTATACCAGATAACCTCTCCGCTTTAAACCAACATCTTATATACAGCTTATATTTATTTTCTTATTCTTATTTTTATGCTAAACTCTCTTTATATTGCAGCGTTAAATAAGGGAGCTTAATTAATATCTGCTTCTGCAGATTATATTTTGTGATATTTCCTGCGCAGAGTACACGGAGAGAGATACGAAGCATATATAGAGTAAGTACAAATCAAAAACTTTTTTACACTAGTTTCATTTCTTATTCTTTCATTGTTATGTATACATCTAATTGCCAGGGAAAATCCTATAATTATTCTTCTGCAGTTTGAAAAAATCTTTCTGTTTTACTTTAAATTTAACTTACTTGAATTTCTTTTTTCGATTTCAGATTATATGGTACTAGCCTAATATTATTGCAAATAGTATTTTGTATATAAATTATAAATAATACTGTAAATAAGAATGCCTAAATGCAAAAAAAACGTACTTTTTTTAGAAAAGTTAAAAAAAACACAGATACTTGTTATAAACTTATGAATGAAAATATTAATACATGTGCCGATGCTGATGTTAATTTGACAGAAATTTACAGAATCAATTCTAGTAGCGAACATAATAGCTTTGACGAAATAAATGATAGTGAAAGCTATATTTCTAACGAAAATTTTTCTGATATTTGTGTGGAAGATGGCAATAATAGTTTAAATGATTTCGATAGCCAACCTTCGACTATTTCTAATAATAACAACTGTGATGTTAATTTAAGAAACAATAGTGTAAAAAGTAATTTTTCTTCTGAGTTACGTGAATGGGCGATTACATACAATGTGTCTCATGAGTCATTACGAACATTACTAAGTTTATTGAAAACAATACCTATTCTTTCAAATTTACCAAATGATCCTAGAACTTTGCTTACAACACCTCGGAAAACATTAACAAAAAATGTAGAGCCAGGAATTTATGCACACTTTGGCTTAAAGTTTGCAGTAGAAAAGTTAATTTCTAAGGTGGACATTTCCACATTATTATCGATTGATTTACTAGTTAATATAGATGGATTACCTCTGAGTAAAAGTTCTAGTAGTCAAATTTACCCAATTTTATGTTCCCTATTTAAATATCCTCATAAAATATCTGTAATTGGTATTTACCATGGTTACGAAAAACCCACTAATGTATAATGAATATCTCTCAGATTTTGTAAAAGAAGCTATTGAACTAGTAAATAATGGTTTTGTATTTCAAGGGCGAGTTTTACCATTTACAATTAAAGGTTTTATTTGTGATGCTCCTGCAAAGTCTTTCATAACTTACTGTAAAAGGCATTCAGGATTTTATTCTTGTACTAAGTGTATACAAAAAGGTAAATATATAAAAGGTAGAGTCTCTTTTATTAAAAATAATGCAAGAAAAAGAACAAATGATAGTTTTCGCCGTAAGTTGCAGCCAGAATATCATAATGGAGTATCTATTTTAGAAGATATACCTAATCTTGGAATGGTAACTAATTTTCCTTTAGAATACATGCATTTGATTTGTTTAGGCGTCGTAAAAAAACTTCTTTTAAATATATGGTTACAAGGGAAACCTTCACATAAGTTATCAAAGGAATGTATAAAAAAAATATCTGATTTACTTTTATCGATAAGAAGTTATGTTCCTATTGAATTTGTTAGAAAAACGCGTTCATTGGATGAAGTAAAGCGTTGGAAAGCGACAGAATTTAGATTCTTTTTATTGTATAGCGGACCACTAGTTTTACAGAATTTAATACCTCACGATAAGTACTTACATTTTCTTACTTTACATATTGCAATTAGAATTTTGATATCTACAGAATTACACATAACATATAGTGAGTTCGCAAATAGCTTATTGCTATACTTCATTGATCAAGTAAAAGTTAAATATGGTTATGAATATATTTCTCATAATGTGCATGGATTAGCCCACATAGTGGAAGACACTAAGATCTATGGAACATTGGATTTGTTTAGTGCGTTTCCGTTTGAAAATTGTTTGCAAGCCTTGAAAAAATTGGTAAGAAAGCCAAACCAACCATTAGCTCAAATTGTACGTCGTTTGCATGAAAAAGATTATACACTATCAACATGTAATACAATGGAAAACGAAATATTGTTCAGCACAGAGCATAATGAAGGACCTTTACCGTCAAATGACTTCCAAAAAGAATATAAGAATTGTACATTCCAAAACTTTAAATTGAGTACAAACATTGGAAACAATTGTGTTTTACTTAAAAATAAGTTTGTAGTACTTATTGATAATTTTGCTTTACGCAATAATAATTATTATATTATTGGTAGAAAGTTTGAAAACGTTTGTAATTATTTTAATGAGCCATGCGAGTCTTCACGATTAAATATTTACTCCGTAAATACTCTTGGCTCTACTTCACTTTGGTTAGTAAATGATATTATTAACAAACTTGTTATTTTTCCAAATAATAATGGTTTTGTCGTTTTTCCTCTCCTTCACGTTTAAATATTATCTACACATAAAATTGATTCTGTAAATTTTTCTGTACATTTTTATTTTAACAATGGCTTCTGTGAATGTATGCAATAGATAAATATAATAAAATATTTTTTTAATTATATGTAATTATATGTAATTTTATTTATATAAATCAAAATATTATATTTTGCAATAATATGTTTTGTTTAGCAAAGCAATAATAAAATTACATCATTAAGATTTGATCTTAATAAAACTGTAAAGATGGAATGGAAGATAATTCATTTTGTTCATGATAATGTTGTTGAGGCTGTACCATCTGCTTGGGTGTTCGATGACATTTGTTATTGGCCACCTTATAAAGGGTCAAAATTGACACAAGCATATCATCGTGTATATCTCCAAAATTTGGCGAATGGAATTTGTGTACAATACGACAATTAGCAGGTGGACAAATATATGGTAAGTTTATAGAATGTTGAATCTGGAATACTTTTTTTATTACATTTTATTAGATTGAATATTTTGTTTAAATATATTAACTTATTATATTATTTATTGGATATATGTTTGTTTAAGATAATTTGCTGAAAGCTAAAGCAAAGTGCGCGAAAGCAGAAGATACGTCAGATCTTAATTCAGATTTTGAACATAAAAGACAGATAAAAAAAAAAACGATTTTTTGATGAGAAAAGTTCTGGAGACGATGTTGCTCAGCGTGATATTGATTCTACCCCTAGACATACCATTTCGTCATGTACCACTCAAAAGGGTAAGATTTTATCCATTTTTTATTTTGTTCTAAAATATTTTATTTTGACGATAAATATAATGTTTCATCTAATTATAGGATACAAAGTAAACAACAATATTTCCGAAACTTCAAGTTCAGACTATTCTGAACACGATGATATATCAAATTCAATATTGCCTCCTTCACCCTCTAAAAGTATGTTTTAGCACATATATAATATTAAGTGTGTTTTGTAAGCATTGTTCTATATTTTTAAACTTTAGTAAGGAAAGTACAATTTTAACTTTTACAACTGGTGTGAAATCATTACAATCTACAGTCACAAATAAATCTGCGATTGGATCAACTACAGTAAGAAAACATCGTGAAAAAGAAAATCGTGAACTATCCACTACATCTACTTGCAATAAGTCTGTACCTGGAACTGTAAAACCATCTGATAATCTATCTGGTAATATTATGCATCACATTCTCTTTTTATTTTTGCTAAAAAATATTTGCTACATATTGTGTATTATTTCCTTAATGTTCATATAATAATACAGTAAGAAAACATCGTGAGGAAGAAAATCATGAACCACCCACTACATCTGCTTACAATAAATCTTCACCTGGAACTGTAAAACCATCTGATAATCTATCTGGTAATATTATGCATCACATTCTATTTTTATTATTGCTAAAAAATATTTGCTACATATTGTGTATCTTTTCCTTAATGTTCATATTATAATAATGCATATTCTAATAATGCATATTATAATAGTGCATATTAGAATAATGATCAATAGTTTGCAAATGTTTGCTATTTCTAAAAATGGACATTACTAATTGTACAAAATGTATGCTTAAAAAATATTTTGTTTCAGATATTAATTTCAAGAGACAAGTATTACGACAATTAGAAATAATTAATCTGAGACAACAACAAAATTCAGAGGATTTGAGCGTTTTATTAATGAAAGCAAATTCTGAGAAAAATGAACCTATTATATCAAATGAAGATTCTATATTTAAAACTTATAATTTTCCTTTAAAAGAAATAACAGATTTAGAAGCGCTAGAAGAATTTCTAATCGAGGACAATAATTTCAAAAATTTTGTAAGTAAATTTATTTACTAATATATTTTTTATTGTATTTACATAAATTTATTGTACTTTAGGTCAAGGAAATTATGAAAATTGGAGGATCATCTTACAAACAGATGGTGAAACGCGTTTTGGCGAGAATAATATGTAATGATTTGTCTAAGACTTACAGTTGGATAGGTTTTAAAGGAAAACGTAATTTTTCAAATCTTCGAACTTGCTCAGCAATATTGACTGCTACACAAAAAACACATGCTGGTTGTTCCGAAGCGATGGTAGAGGATGTTATAAAATATTGACTCGTAAAATCAACTGAACGAGAGAAGCTAACAAAAGCAAAAAATCGTAAGATATTACATTCCGAGTAAAACAAAGTTTATTTTGAGTTACATTCCAAGTAAAAGAAAGCTTTATTTTGAGTGCAATTACCAAAGATAAAAAATGACATGTTTGGCAGTTTTTAAATGATTATTGTTCATTTATGAAATATCTTTATTTTATAAATGATCATTAATAATAATCATCAGTAATAATCATTTTTTTATTTTCTTTAAATTTCGTTGAAATAAACTGATGATTAATTTTATAAATTGTTTTTTTTTTTCTAACATGTCTATGTGTATGTAGACATATATAATCTTTGGTTCTGTTAAGTTCAAAAATTTTGGTAATTATTTTTAATATTATAATATATTGAAATATGTTCTGTTTTATACACAATATTTTACATTACAAGTAAAAGAAAGTATTATTTTGAGTGCAACTATACCAACGATAAAATAATTAAGGCGTTAATATCAATACAATTATTGATATTAATGCCTTAATATGAATGCCTTGTTTAGGCAAATTTTTTTTATAATTAATATTTATTTCTATTTTTGTTTAATTTTCCTTGAATTTTGTTGGAATGTATGATTAATTTTATAAATTTTTTTTTTAAGATTTCTATGTGTACCTAGATATACTTAATTTTTAGTGGTTCTAGATATACATAATCTTCGATTCTAGTGTTAAGTAAAAATTTTAATAAATGTTTCTTTTATAAATATTGTAAAACATTTATACATATGTATATGTTCTTATGTATAAATTTAAAAATATTTATAACAAATATTGTTTACTAAAGTCAATATAAAACATGTTTATAAAATTTTTTAAATTATTTTTTAAAATAAAAAAATAAAATCTAAATTAATTAAATTTGTGTATTTATTAATTACATATATATATATATATATATATATATATATATATATATATATAAACCAGTTCTTTAATATATATATACCTACATATTCAAATAATCACAGTTGTTCTAAAAAACATGGAGTTGTCCATTTTCAAAAGCAGTTAAGTTCATTTTCTTTATAAGAAAGACGACAATTAGATAAAATACAACAGAAATTGATAAAGTATAAGTGTTAAAATTAAGAAACCGATAATATCAGTTAAGTAATAGATGATATTAACACTCTAACATTCTCATGTTGTATTATTTTTAAACTAATTTTTTGTTTTTCTTGTAAAAAAGGTAAAATTAATTTAGTTGTTTTGGAAAATAAAAACTTATATGGTCATAAAATAGGGGTAAACAATACAGTTGTTGGCCACTCTACAATAATTGGCAATATCTTAAAAAATTAAAGATTATAAAGAAATACTGTTCAGGAATCGCGAAATATCTCTCGCCCCATCCGTTGATTTCGAGCGTTAGATTGTATTGCTCGCCGTGTTTTCGTTCCTGTTGTTGATCTCCGAGACCTTGTCGGACCCGACGTATTCCGCGACAGCTACCTGTACCCGAATTTCTCCTCGGACATACTCGCGTTATTCGGCGAACCTTCCCTCTCTTCGCGCGATCGCAATTACCGCCTAGATACCTATTGTGAATACCGCTCGCCTCAGAACTTCTCGATACCTCGACACAGTAACACATTAAATTTTCGATACCACCAATACCGCATCTCTTCGTAGTCGTTCCTCTCACCAATACCTTGATTGCCGAGTCCTTTTTACAAGGCTGTACCAGCCAACCGCGCTCGCGAATCGAAACCCGATCGCGGAGTGCACATTTTGGTCCTTCGAGCCGGATTCGGAGTCAAGAAGACTATCATATCGGATACGACGCTCGAGGTGCGGAGTGACGATACCCGTTCGCCATGGCGTCCTCAGCCGACAAGCTCCTGTCGAAGCAAACCCAACTGATGGGGTCAATTGCTCGTACCATGACCAATCTTAAAAAACTGGGTCACGCCAAGATGACCAAGGCGGTGTTGCAGAGCCGAATCACAGCCCTCAAGGAGAAGTTCTCGCAATCGCTGGACTTGGACGCTGAGATCCGGGCATCCCTCGACGTGAGCACAGCCAAGGAGCTGCCTTACTTCTGCAGCGACCAATTCCAAGCCTGTGAGGATCAGTTCGACGAAGCGCTTGACTACATGTCCGAGGTACTGGCCCAGGTTTCTGGCGTAGACGTGGTCGACCTTAACGTAAGTCACGCTTCAGATTTCATCCACCGTCCGACGCCTCAGCTTCCGCGGATCAACCTACCGACCTTCAACGGATCTTTCGACCGCTGGGAAAGCTTTCGCGATCGTTTTAAATCGATGATTATCGACAATCGCAATATTTCTAATGTAGATCGGATGCATTATCTCTGCTCAAGTTTAACGGGAGATGCAAGTAGCGCGCTCAACCATCTCGCGATTACCGACGCGAATTTTACCGTGGCATGGAATATCATTACGTCGCGTTATGAGAACAAACGTCGGTTGATTAACGGTCATTTGCAAACGTTATTTTCGTTGCCACAGCTCGCGTCCGAAACCTTCAAAGACCTTCAGAATCTGCGTGACAAAGCGAATGCCTCAGTTCAAGCGCTCAAAAATCTCGATCGTCCCGTCGATACGTGGAGCGATATCCTCGTATTTCTGATCTCGCAAAAATTAGACAAATTTTCCCGGAAAGCGTGGGAATTACAGTTGAGCGAGACCGTCGATTACCCGACATATGACGAGTTGGATAAATTTTTAGAATCGCGTATCCGTGCTTTCGAGGCGATCTCGCCTCCGAAATCCGAGACATCTCAACCGTCGTCTAAATCGAAATCGATCGCTTCTCATTCGACAACCACTGCGAACCTTGCGTGCCCGCTGTGCAAATCCTCGCACTTACTATATCAATGTCCGTCATTCTTAGCGTATACTCCGTCGCAACGATACGAATATGTAAAGAAAGAGAATCGTTGTATCAATTGCTTCGGGTGTAAACATTCGATGAAGGATTGTAAAAGCGCGCGATCCTGCAAAACGTGTCATAAGCGACATCACACCCTACTGCATTTCACGGACGATGCAAAGCAGGCTAGCGTAGAGTCCGCTCCTACCGTCGAATCAACGAGTACCGAGCTAACGAAATCGACAGCTAACGAAATCGCGTCTCATTTAATTTCGAATACGATGACGCCGAAGTCAACCGTACTTTTGGCAACCGCTCGAGTTCGTGTTTACTCTCCACAAGGTCGCTTCGTTTATGCCCGCGCTTTGCTCGACCAAGGTTCCGTCGCGACTTTAATTTCGGAAAATATCGCTCAGCGGTTGCGTCTCGTGAAAGTGAAGCAAACTACCCGTATTACCGGAATCGGAGAATCGCAATCGTTGTCGCATTCTGCCGCACATATTTGTGTAACCGCCTCTTTCGGCGACAAACCTGCATTCTCGACGACCGCGTATATAGTCACATCGCTGTCAAAGTACGCACCGAATCGCGTTCAATCGACGTCACAATGGGCGCACATCTCTGACCTAACGCTAGCGGATAGGAATCCCATGAGCTCTGATCCAATCGATGTAATTATCGGAGCTGATTTATACGGCATGCTTATATTAGACGGTGTCCGTAAAGGAAATGCAAGCGAGCCTATCGCGCAAAATACCGCTTTCGGCTGGATACTTTCCGGGCCTATCGCTCCAGCTCAATCCCTCCATCCCGATTCCGTTCACATTCATCACGGAACAATCCTTGAAAACCTGGATCTCGATCTTCGCCGCTTCTGGGAGATCGAAGAAGTCCCTCATAAAACGCATTTAAGTCCCGAAGAGCAACAGTGCGAAGAGCATTTCGCCGCTACTCATTCTCGCACGCCGGAGGGACGATACGTCGTTCGGCTACCGTTCAAAACCGGCCCCCCTATAGATCTTGGCGAATCCCGCTTTACCGCGTTAGCAAGTTTAGTTCGCTCGGAGCGTCGACTTCTTCGCGAACAACATAAAGCCGCGTTATATCGCGAATTCCTCGACGAATACGAGAAGCTCGGTCATATGACGAAAGTTAGCGATACCGACTCACAATCGAATCACTCTCAAGTCTATTATATTCCGCACCACGCTGTCTTTCGTGAGAGCAGCGTCACCACTCAGCTTCGGGTTGTATTTAATGCTTCCTGCGCTACATCGAACGGTACCTCGTTGAACCATCATTTGCTAATCGGTCCTAAGCTACAAAGGGATCTTGCCGCCGTCATTCTGTTATGGCGTCAGCATCAGTTTGTCTTTACTGCCGACATCGCTAAAATGTACCGGCAAATTCTAATCAATAATCGCGACGTAGACTACCAACGAATTCTCTGGCGCTCGTCGCCCTCCGAGCCAGTCGCGGATTACCGGTTGCTCACCGTAACATACGGCACTGCCTCCGCCCCGTACCTCGCGCTTCGCGTCCTGCTACAGCTCGTAAAGGATCACGGAGACGAATTTCCGTTGGCCGCTCTAGTTTTGCTTCTCTTAACGTACGTCGACGACTGTACGTTCGGAGCGGACAACCGTGAACTCGCGCTTAAAATTCGCGATCAGTTGATTGCTCTCCTGGCAAAGGGCGGCTTCCGGTTACGCAAATGGGCAAGTAATTGTCCCGAGTTGCTTTCCGACATTGATCCCTCAGATCATGGTCTCGCGCGCGATAAGGATCTACACGCCGACGAGCCTCTAAAGATATTAGGCGTCGCGTGGAATCCCGAAAGCGATTCTTTCCACTTCCGCGTAACGACCCCACCGAACCCGGGGCAGACGAAACGTGCGGTGCTTTCCACTATCGCTAAATTGTTCGACCCGTTAGGATGGGTGACCCCCGTTATCGTTGTCGCGAAAATATTCATGCAACGCCTATGGGCCCTAAAATGCGATTGGGACGACGTGTTGCCCGGTGATCTCCTAGAACAATGGCGCGAATATCACAGTCAATTACCGCATCTCTTCGTAGTCGTTCCTCTCACCAATACCTTGATTGCCGAGTCCTTTTTACAAGGCTGTACCAGCCAACCGCGCTCGCGAATCGAAACCCGATCGCGGAGTGCACAAATACTATTAAAATGTTTAAAAGTATTTCTCTTAAAAGTGTATTAAATATTTTGCATTTATAATTAAGAACATTTTAATAGTATTTCTTTTATAATCTTTAATTTTGTAAGATGTGGCCAATCATTGTAGACTGGCCAACAACTGTACTGTTTACCCTATTTATTTTATGTGCTATGTAAATACATAGAATGATCTATAAAACATTCTGTGAAATATGCTATGCAAATTTATAAAATATTTTATTAAAATGGTTATAAAATATTCTATAAATATGCATACAATATTATATAGAATATTCGATAGATTATTCTACTTATATTAAAAAAACATTTGAAGTAGTGCCATTCGAATATATTATAAAGATACTGTAAATATATAAGATTGACTTATAGAATATCCGAAATATTCTTGAAGATTTTTCATAGAACGTTCATAGAAATGTTTGGTGCTATCTGGGTTCTTAATCTATAATAAAAAAAAGTTGGCTGTTGTATAAATTGTTTTATCTACATATTATCTTATATCCTTTATTTTCTCATAAACGAATAAACGAATAATTTTATTACATATATATTTTAATAGTTTGTACAGCTGTACATTAATAGTTAATAAACATTCGTCATGTTTGTATTGTTCAAAATACATCATTCTTGTATTTTCTGAATATATATTCGATGAGAATCCTACACAACATATTTTCTAGGTTGATTATAAAATATTTCATTTTATTGAGAACGAGTCATCTTCGCACTTTAGCCTTATAGCTCGCATCAGATAGGGAAGCCTTTCATATTCGGGCAGTTTCATCCAAGAACTAGAATTTATCGCAATTGCATTGGTTTTTATTAACGCTTCCACGGACTTTATTTTCAACAACCATATACTTTTTAATCTTTGAGAATTCACAGCGTACGCAGCGTCAGGTAAATTAAAGATTTTGAAAAAACTTATGTTACCAACATGTTCCTTGAAATCTCAGGAGTGCTATAGGGCAATTTAATTTGGCGATTCTTTTTTAAAAAAGTGATATTTTTCAATTTATAGCATTTTTGTGGATTGGTGTGTATGTATGTTTGCTTTTATATCTCGAAAAGTTTTAAAGGAAAGAGTACTTAATTATAGTGTTTTTTAAATTTCTTAATGTAAGCTAAATGCACTTGCAATTTATTTTGGTTGGTCTTTTTTTATTTTTAAAACTGATTGTTTCCAAAAATTAAATACCACTCATCTGTATATATAAGTGTCGAATGTCTGTCTGTCTGTCTGACTGCGAACTACTCATTCATTAATGGGCCGATTCTCTTGCAAAAGGTGTCAAAATTTTTCTAATTTCTCGGGGATGGCGACGATGGGGTTCCGAAATTAAAGGCTACGCGAGTACTTACAAGTTTATGCAACCGACTTTCAGCCAATCTTGACTATGCTAAATCATATACTGATTTCATTCATGAGTATGGAAAACTGCATCACATAGAAAGAGTCTTAGATTCACAACTCGAACCAGAACGAGTCTATTACCTTCCGTACCATGGAGTGTGGCGAGAACATAGTCTCACAACTAAATTAAGAGTCGTGTTTAATGGTTCAAGTAATACTACTACAGGGATTTCTCTTAATTAATTACTACATTCGGGAGCGAAATTACAGTTAAATTTATTTCATGTTCTGATTTGGTTTCGATTATTTCATTAGGGTATTTTTCGCTGATATCGAAAAAATGTATAGGCAAATCCTAATTCATCCCGATAATTGGAACTTTCAAAGAATTCTTTGGATGGAAAACTTCAATGAAATCATTAAAATCATCATCTTTGTTCTTATAACCGTGACTTGCGGACTAACTTGTGTACCTTTTTTAGCTTTTTTTGCGTGCCTTTCTTCAATTGATACTTGACGAGGGACATCGGTTTCCCCTTGCCCTCCCTACTATGAAAAAGGGTCGATATGTGGATGATTTCTTTGGAGGTGCTGACACAGTCGAAGAAGCAAAGATAGTTGTTGACTCTGCATAGCGGGCGGTTTTCCATTGAAAAAATGGATTAGTAACAATTCAGATATTCTTGGATGCATTCCTTCTGATAGCCAAATAAATTTACCTTCCGTTCAAATTGAAGATTCTGTCTTGATTCATGCTCTTGGATTGTGTTGGCAACCATCCACTGATAAGTTTCACTTTACGTTAAATCTGTCGACTCCCAGCACTGTTACGAAAAGAACTATCTTATCTACAATTGCAAAATTGTTCGATCCCTTAGGGATTCTCTCACCTGTTACAATTTCAGCGAAAATATTCATTCACGAGTTATGGTCTAATGGACTAGGATGGGATAATAAACTCCCTTCCCCTCTCTCTGATAAATGGACGACTTTTATTAGTCAACTACAAGACATGCCTAAGATCACCTTTCCCAGATGGCTTGGATTCCAAACAACAGATACCCTAGAGATGCACGGGTTCTGTGATGCATTGTCAAGGGCAATTGCTGCCGTCGTTTATGTACGATCTGTCTCCAAGGAGGGACATATTACAGTAAGTCTGGTGCGTGTGCTAAAGTGCGTGTGCTTGATCCTTCGGACGTTCTCTGCTTATGCTTGGATCTGATCTATTTTCTTGTAACGAGAAACGGTGGAATCGCTGCATCGCGTTGAGACGGATCGGTGCCGCTGAGGTATACCCAGTATTATAGTGGATCAGGCGGAACTCCGACCCTTTCCTGCGCGACAAGGGGATGATCCTTCGGATCTTCCTTCTCATATCGATCCTTCGGATCTTTATCCTCATATTCAGGTGCGTAAAGCTTGGGGTATTTCCGGCTGAGTACATATTCGTCCTGCTATTAGTGATCGATTCTTATCTTTGACCTTTTCTATTCAGATTCAGGCAAAAGATAAAATAGCATGGACATACATACCGGAAATACATATATCACGCGGTATAACGTGGCTCTACGAACATTACTAGCGGGATTGCTTACAACGATCGCCGTGTTGATATCTCTACTGAAGACGTTAAAAACATTAACAGATCGATGAAATCTAATTCTCTCTTACGACTTACACTCTTAATGGATCCAAATGGGTTACTACGAAGCGAAGGTTGTCTTCAATTCTCTCTTTTGTCACAGGATGCCAAACATCCTTTGATTCTCCCAAGGAGTTCAACTCTCTCCTCTCTGATCATAGCTGACACGCATCTGCGCACAATACATGGAGGAACTCAAGTAACATTAGCTGTCATTCGAAATGAGTATTGGATTATCGGCGGAGCTCCAGTAAGATCATTTATTCTTAGATGTGTGAAATGCGCTCGTTATCGAAAAAAAAGAGCTCAACAAATGATGGGACAACTATCAGTAGAAAGAACGTATTCGACATTGGCAGAAAATGCCAATACCTGCAAATGCAGAGTCTAGTCAAATTGATGACAAACAAAAAGTGATGTTTGTAAGATACCTAGATTTATTTCCTATGAACAACATCAATCTAGAACAAATAATAAGTTTCTATAAATTTGATAACGACTCCACAATGTTTGAAATACGATTTTTCTTGCTACTATTATCTATTAAAATCCGATGGGCCAATAAATAACTCCTTCTCGTCCTTTCTTAAATTCAGATATCGATTACGCAGGTCTCTTTAGTCTCAAAACATGAAAAGAAAAAAATTCTTGCACTTATAAGGCATATGTCGCTCTATTCGTATGCGAAGTTACCTCTGCAGTTCATGTCGAATTAGTAACTGATTATACTACCGATGCATATCTATCTTAATGCATATCTTTTCCATTTTTCAGACGACAGAAAGGATGGCCGAACAGATTTCCCTAGACCGGAAATGGACGTGAGCTGCCTGTCGGATGGAGTACAGGTCGTAATACATTTGCAGGATCAAGACTTCGACGGGGTTTTGTACGTTAAAGGACGTAGCAAAGACGAACAGTGCAGACGAGTTGTCTCGATACCGGCCGAAACTGATCACAAAACAGAGACGTTCAAAGTTGCATTTGGCAATTGCGGACTTATACACGTGAATGTTAGTTGAATAGCATTGTATTATAATTGTATCAATGGCTTATTGCATCACACACAAAAGATATCATTATTTTGATTCATCTTTCAGGGACAGGCTAGCTTCGTGCTTGTTATACAGAAATATCCGAAATTGATGACTTATAAGGCACAGGCTTATCATATTAAATGTATATATCAAACTGGAGAACAAAACGTTACTCTCGGCTTTAATATCTCCATGTTGACGACTGCTAGAACATTGCTAACACCGGCCCACCACCTATATGCGTAATGAAAATAGTTGCACAGAATGGAAATAAAATTAATTCGGCCGAAATTGGAGATAATTTAATGCTCCAAGTGGAAGTTCAACCTTCAAGTAAGTATTGAATTTTACTTATAGCAACGCTTCGTATGTGCTTTTAATTACTATTCCAGCACTAGGCTACTTTTGCTGTAAGATACGATAAATAATATACATAATAACAATAATATATTGCAGCTATTTATGGTGGATTCGCGCGAAATTGCGTCGCTAAAACTATGGAAGATAATTTGGAGAACGAGTACATCGTAACGGATGAGAATGGTTGCGCGACAGATGAGACAGATCCCACGATATTCGGAGAATGGGAACAAAATCCCGAGACTCAATCGTTAACGGCTAGCTTTAACGCGTTCAAGTTCCCCAGTAGCGACAATATAAGATTCCAGTGCAATATACGCGTGTGCTTCGGACGCTGTCAACCTGTGAGTACTCGCTTACGACTCATAATTTGCAATCATTTTATACGCATGAGCCAAAATGCAAATTCCGACAATAAAAATTTAAATTTTGTCATCAAAGTATTGCTTGGTAATGGGTATCCCATTGATTTGATTTTTTTACATATTAATAAGAGACTGAGGAAACTTCAGTCGATTAAGCATAACAATACGAGTGATGATTCCGAAAATGCAGGGAAAAAAAGTTTTATTGTTATCCCGTATTTGGGGCACACTTCCGAAATCATCGCTTCAGCAATCGATAAATCTGAAAATTCTGTGGGATATCGCATTCTTAACAATCTTAGTAGCATCATTAAGGTCCATAAGGATAGGAACGCCCATTTTTCTAATAATGACGTAGTTTATAAAATATGTTGTAAAAATTGTGATGCCTCTTATGTCGGTCAAACAAAAAGGCAGCTGCAAACTAGACTAAAGGAACATAAAAACAATATAAGATTAGATGATTCAAAGCATTCTGTTGTTTCGGAACATTCTACTAAATTTAATCATTCGTTTGACTGGGATAATACGCGCATTCTGGAAGTTGAGCATAATTACAAAAAGAGATTAACCGCAGAAATGATACATATTAAAGAGCAGATTAATGGTATAAATTTAAATAAAGACACGGAACTGCTAAACGATGCTTATTTTGACATCTTGAATCGATTATCTTGAACGTTGGGTTAATAACAAAGATTTATGTTTTCGTGTCCTTGTAATGCGGGTATCGTCTCAGTCGTCCGCTATCTCTCACGATGAACACACGTTTTGCGAGACGTTGTAATGAATTCACCCCGGCTCTTTGTTTCATCGACTACTTATGTGAGTTATTTGTGGCTAAGCTCGTTTTAAATCAAAAGTTCTTTTCGGCCTTATGTGAATTCTATTTTTAACATAGTTGTCACTAAGATGGTTGTGAGACAAGGAATTTACATCCATATGAGTTTTCATGGACGAATAAGGGACATACAGCGGGAGAAGCGACCGACTCAGTGCGTGGATTGACGAATAATTGACACTTCTGACTTCAATATGACTAACTGTCCGATTGCTTTGGTGAGACCGGATTAATGCAAATTGTGGCGTCGTAATGAGTTGATTCGTTGTACTCTTAGAATAATGCGAGATATATATGCGTTTTTGTAATTTTTATTGTTCTGAGGAAGGCCAAGTAAGGCGCGAAACGTTAACGAATTTGTATACTATATTGAATGTATTAAATAATTTTCTTTAACACCTGATAATTGCTCGAAATTGGCCGTTTGAATTTATTTAAAAATATTAATGTTTTTAAAATAAAAACGTAACGTGTATCTTTTTTATTAACAGGTAAATTGTCGCGGTTATATAACGCCTTCGGTCGTCGTCGCAGAGACGTTGATTCCGAGAATAATGACACATCTCTAAGTGTATCTGATGGATATGAAGGTCAACTTCGTGAAGAGATAACTATTCAATCGAACTTAATATTCACTCTGGAAAGGAGAGAGGAGAGGTATACAGCAGATCCAGCTGAAAATAAGGCATAGCATGCGCAAATAACAACTTTCACGTATAGCGTATTGGAATAAAGGAAGTAATCATTCTTGCTCCTTTTGCTACATTTCAGCTCCTTCAGCCTAAAGAGTGGAAGATATCTGTGTTTCTATGGTCGGCTTTATCATAGCATTAATAATTACGGCGCTTTTAGCACTGGTTGCCGTAGTCATCGCTGTGTCATGCTGGCTTATGGCGTATCGACGTCAGCCACCCAGCCGGAACGCTGACGTCGATTCGACATCTAACCGACGTCGGAGAGATCTGGATTACGTCTAATCTAAATGCACGTCTAGAAATATGACAATTTAGACGTCTTCTGCTCTGAGTTTTTAGAATTTATTTGTAATATATTGAGCATCGGAAAAGAATTTTCCATAAAATTTCGAGATTTTATATTTTGTAAACTCGCGCTATCCTTAGACGTGTATTCGACGCCTAGTCGACGCCTAAATATGTACCTTTTGATTTTTGCATTAAAATATATAAATGTTCGCACTTGCTTAAATTTTGGGATAAAAATTTGAAAACAAAGTAAAAAATATTGCACGTGCCGCAACGTTAACTTGAGCTCTTTCTCATTCCTACATTGTACAGATAAATCACACTCATATTATGGTTGCTTTCCAGTAACGACACAAGTTGACATAGCGTCACTCTATCTTTGTTGTTCACTAGATGTTGAAAAAAGATAGAATGACGTTTGTGTCAATTTGTGTCGCTAAATGAAAAAAGCACCCATTAGTAGTTATAAAATCTAGAATATGTGTTTTAAGGGTCGACAGGAGTCATTTATTACTAGAATCGTAAAATCCGTATTACGGCTAAAATAATGAGAAAATCGCACTTTAACTATGATATTCGTAATCAGCAGCATCGCCTTCAAGCTGCTACAGAGCGATTTTTTGGAAAAATGGTCAAAATAAAATTTATATAAAAATTTATATAAAAACTCAAAAATTTTATTTTGACCATTTTTTCAAAAAATCGCTCTGCAGCAGCTTGAAGGCGATGCTGCTGATTACGAATAGCATAGTTAAAGTGCGCTTTTCTTATTATTTTAGCCGTAATACGGATTTTACGATTCTAGTAATAAAATGACTCCTGTCGACCCTTAATACAATAAACTAATGTTAATTTTTAAAAATTACTTATTTAACAAGTTGAAGAAGAAAAATTAATTTTCAAAGTTGACATTTAACCCTAATCCCTCCAACCATGCACTTTCGTGTCTCACGCGTTTCTATCCCAGCGACAAATGACCCATTGAATCGACGTCTAATTGACGTCGATTAGACGTCGATTCGATGGGTCATTTCTGGCTCATTTGTTCTCGAAACGACAAACGATCAAAATCGCGTTGGGACACGAAAGTGCATGGTTAGAGGATTACGTCAGTGTTGTGTGAAGGTAAGTGAGAATTTTTTTCGATAAAAATGTATTTTTGTGTACAATTTAAGCGTATTTAAAATATTTTTGTCGTTAAAAAAAATTTGACATTCCACAGAGGACTATTATAGCTCAGAGGCAGGCGGAAGAGGTGGGGAGGAGCATAAGATTATTAAAAAAATATAATTTTTTTTACATAAAAAATATCTTTCACACTCCAAATAGTCCAAATTCGTCTTTTCTTATTGAGAAATTCTTTTTCTGGCATCCTTAAAGTCTTTCTGTACCACTTAAAAATTACTGGCAACGAAATTAAGTATTCCTATTTAATTAACAATTATTTCATATTTTTTTCTCATTCGCACTACTCTTAGCTTTAATTTGCATGCTGAAACATTAAATTTCGTCAATTTGTTCGTGAGTTATGATTTTTTAAATGAAACAAGTCGTAACGTGCGTTTTTCAACATATAATTGTTGTAAAAAAATATTTAAATAAATAATTTCCAAATTTTTTTTACATTGATTTTTAGTCGAAGGTATAAAGATATTATAATAATTTTTGGGGAATTTTTCGAAGTTATTAACATACTGAAAAACGCGTGGGACACGAAAGTGCATGGTTGGAAAAATTAAGTGGCGGAAAAAACGTTGGAGAAATTAGTGTTAATTACTTTTCAAAAACTAATTAATGGTAATCTAATGCTTAATTTGTTTTTTGAATTCGTACGGTTTTGAATTTGGCGGTCGAATATATCGATATATCCGCGGTCGATCGAAGATCGTCGTGGGCGCACAGGCCGCTCGGAGAGAAAAGACGACGATGTCTCGAGTTCCTGACGGAACCAGTCGCGAACGTTTCGCCCATATTTGGGACACATTTTTTTACGCGGTAAGGCACGGCGCGACCACGCAAAATTATATCATCTGTGAGTTCCGTTAGTCACATCTCATTAGTGCTGCAGAACGCGACAGTGTACGACCGAGTACCGAGGTACGAAAGCCGCACGCCGCGCAACGACAACGACGAGGCCGTCGAAACGCCGACGAGGGTACGATGATACATCGCACCTCCACGCCTGAGGTATTTAATTCAAATACATTTAGGTTGGGTGTGTGTGTGTGTGTGTGTGTGTATGTGTGTGTGTGTGTGTGTGTGTGTGTGTGTGTGTGTGTGTGTGTGTGTGTGTGTGTGTGTGTGTGTGTGTGTGTGTGTGTGCGTGCGTGTGTGCGCGCGCGTGTGTGATGGCAGAGAACGAGCGTCTGTCGACTACACAATAATATGTCTCTCGTTCTCTGTCATCAGCCTAGGGTCATAATTCCAACGTCTGTTAACCTCTAAACCGACAGTTAACTTTCAAAATAGCGAATTTCTGTTGACGAAGTTCTATTCCGAAATGTTAACCGTCGGTTAAAGGTTAACAGATGTTGAAAATCGTGACCCTTAGCACCCACAGGGAGGATTGATTCGCACGCATAATCCTACGAGTTCGTTAATCTCGAGTTAGGTTATGGATAAATTTAGTGCCTTTCCTTTTGAGAATTTTTTAAAATCTCTCAAGAGTTTGCTTAAATCAGGTTACAAATCTTTACAGCAAGCTGCGCGTCGTGATTTAGAAAGAACAGTATCAGTGTCAGTGCATCTTCCAACTAATGATAAAGAAGTTACTTTGTCACATAGGCATTATTATGATGGCGAGATCATTGAAGGTTCTTATTTTCGAAGTATTTCTATTGGTAATGTTGTTTTACAGGTTGGTCAGAGAGACTCTTGTTTTATGACAATTGACGGAAATATATTTGTATTGTTAAATGTTGTGAAAAGACGAGAAGATATTTACCTAATTACAAACAAGTTTAACAAAAAAGAAGATTTTTATACATATCCTTTCCCTTCATCTCTTGTTCGTATTTTTAGAGTGTCAAATCTGGGTGACCAAAGAATTGTACTGCCATTGACAAATATTCAATCAAAATGTTGGTTAATACCCTACAAAGAATTTTTTGTTTCTGTTCCTCTTTTGCATTTTATGCCTATGTTTTAATTTTTTATTAAGCATTATGTACAGTAATACAAGCAACTTTTAAATATTAGTATTTTTCTTTACATTTGTATTATTTCAGTTTGTAGTTTTAAAATTTGTACCTGATGATGTCGACAACGATAATATTTACTACGATATCGGCCTCACAAAGTGGTTGATTGAAGTGAATGAAGATATGGAAGGTGAGACATATTGGCCACCACATAATGTTGAAGCTGGAAGCTTGGTGCGTAAAGAAGTAAATGCAGACAAAACTTGGCCCAAATATCGTGTATATGTTAAGAGATATCACGGTATATATTTATTTTTATTTACTCAAATCTTTCTCCTTTTTGTTTTTTATGTGTGGACGTGTATGGATTTATGATTTTTTAAAAATTGCCCGTTTTGATAATATACTTACCATTTTGCACGCTTATAGATGAATATATAAAAGCAAAAAACAATGTTCAAGGAATTACTAAACATGATGATTCTAATTATGAAACAGAAAAGGAATTGGGTAGAGGCAAGCGTAGAAAGATATGTAAGCCATTATCTTCTTCAGATTCTGATGAAGAAAAACGTGTAAAAAAATCGACCAAAGCTGTTGCACCTCCTCCAAATGTGTCACCACCTCTTCGTTATGATTCTTATGATTCTGTCTCTACGTGTTCACATGTCAATGAACGCCAGAAAAAGAAACTTGATATCAAAGTCAATTTGCATAAATCCCGGAAGATACAGAAACAGCAAACTCCTTTTCGCTCTGGTGTTAAAGAAAAAACTTTACTTGTGCAAAATGTATTGGATGCAAGGAAAAGGACAGCAGAGCGATTTCAGAAAAAATTATCTTCACAATCACTTTCCAGCAACAAAGTTATTAACGCTTCAAATTTAAAAGAATTTCTGAAGAAACAATCTCAGGAGCACTAAATTGAATTACAGATGCAAACTGAGAGATCGAAATGTAATAAACAGACATTGTCTGAGGATAATGAAGTGACTAAGGAGAATAACAATAAACTTCAACAGTCTGAGAAATTCCCACAATCGTTATCAAATATTGAAAAGAATTCAGATTTTGAAGATCCAGTCGACTTTATTAGTAGCACTGAAGACTCTGTCGCGAATGATACAGCAATCAAGGAACATGTGGATATTCCCTCTAAAGCAGCATCAAACTTTAAGCACATGGAGTTACCACAGTTTTACGGCAATATTGATAAGAGTCAGAATTCTTCCTCTACGACGTCAGAGAGAGAAAATAAAATGCAAGGTATATATTCTACATTTAGTTTTCATCTTTTGTGTCATGAACTAGAGACAATCAGATTTATATGTTGACAATCAGATTTAATATGCTGAATATTTCTGTTCTCTCATTTTTACTTATAATTATAAACACATATCTTCCTACATAAATCTGATTGTCTCTACTTCATGACAAAAGATGATTTTTTCTGAAAGTAGAAATAAAAAAAGTAAAAATCATAATTTGTGAAACATTTATCAATCTAATTATTAATACGGAAAATGATTTCTCTTTAAAAGTTGAAAAATATTTTTACTTTTTTTCCAGATTTGAAGCTTCAGTTATCTAAGGTGGACAGGAAATTGGAGGAAATAAGTTACAAAATAGATACAGTTATAATGAATCAAGGAAAACTAAACAGATGTTTGCTTTCTCAGGAAAAGAAAATACTGAAACCACATAACATGCCTTCTTTGCCTTTATGTAAGGAAAGTGATGTCCAAACAATGGAGAAATGGCTGTGATTTTGAAAATAACATTGCCTTGGTACGAATATTTTATTAAATTTCTTTATTGAATTTATTATTTTACTTTTTTTATGTTACTTTTTATTTTATCTGTTTTTATTTAATTTATTTTTTCTCTTGTCCAGTAGCATTTAATCGTTTTTTATAAATTTCATTACTTAATAGATTAATTACATGCAAAATGATTTAATTTTATTAATAAATTCTAGTTATATCTGATTATGAAATGTATAGGGCAAGGATCCCTGGGCGTTTCTCAAGCGCATCGACGAACTCCGCGCCGCGTACGAGTTCTCGGACGACCACTGGCTCCGCGGGTTACCCGAACTCTTAAGAGGAGACGCGCTCCTCTGGTACCGTAACAACCGCGACGGATGGTTCGATTGGCACGACTTTATCACGGATTTTAAGGAAACATTCTTACCCCGCCGGTACCGATTACAACTCGTTAACGAAATTCGCGATCGTACACAGAAGGACGGGGAGGCCTACGTAAAGTACGCGACCCACCTACTCACGCTCATGCGACAGGCGGGGGGATACTCCTCCGAAGAACAGGTCGAGCAATTGTACGAAAATCTACACCCAGATTACCAGAACCGCATCTGGCGAGGCGACGTCAATAGTCCTCGCGACCTCCAGCAGCGCGCCAGCGAGTACGAAAGACTACAGCAAAATCGGAAGCGCGCCCCCGCGAAAACTAGTACCGCCGAGACACCGATCATCGCCGCCGCGTACAACCGACGGGAATGTTGCTGGAGGTGCAAACAGCGGCGACACACCCGATTCGATTGCCGTCGCCCCGCACAGAAATTCTGCTCTCAATGCGGCAGGGATGGAGTCCTCACAAAGGACTGCCACCCTCCGCCGGAAAACGCCGCCGGGACCGCGGAAACTCCGGCCGCCCCCCGGTCCTCGACGTAAAATTTTTTCCCCGGCCGCACCTAGACATCCGGGTAAACGATAGACCGCTTTTAGCGCTACTCGATACCGGATCCGAAATATCATTTATAAACGAAAAAACCGCGCGACTCGCACAAAATCTAGGCTTCGTGATCGTGCCCGACGAAGAGGAGGTGCAACTGGCCAACGGCCACCGCATCGTCCTCCCCGGCCGCGTCCGTATACCGATCCAGACCACGAAACGCACGATTTGGCACGACTTCTCGATCATGCCGAACCTAGCGAACGCATTACTCCTCGGAGTGGACTTCTGGGCGAAAATCGGACTCGCAGTACCCGCCCCACCCGGCCCGACAACCCCGCAGACAATCCCCGGGACGGCCGCTACCGAGGGGATTGCACCGCGCACGCCGGCCGAGGAAATACGGCTACGGGAATTCCTCGAGCAAGAACTACCGCTCTTCGAAGCCCTCCGCGGGCCCACCGACCGAACGGCGCACGACATCCGCCTAAAACCGAACGCTAGCCCGATTAAACAGAGATACCGGCCCCGTAACCCGGCCATGCAGGCCGTTATCGATAGCGAAGTCGAGAAAATGGAGCGCGACGGAGTAATAGAACGCTCTCACAGCGTCTGGAGCTCCCCCGTAGTTGTGGTTCGAAAGAAAGACGGCAGCCACCGATTTTGTATAGACTTCCGGAGAGTCAACGACGCGACCGAACCCGATGCATACCCGCTTCCCCAGATTACCGCCACCCTCGATAAACTACGCGGCGCGAAATATCTTACGACACTTGATCTGAAAAGCGGCTACTGGCAAGTTCCGCTCACCCCGTCTAGTCGACCAATCACCGCGTTCACCGTGCCCGGAAAAGGGCTCTTCCATTTCAAAGTAATGCCGTTCGGCCTGCACTCCGCCCCCGCCACGTTCCAAAGGCTCTTAGACACAGTACTCGGACCCGAATTAGAACCTCACGTGTTCGTATACCTAGACGACATTATAATAATTAGCGAGACATTCGAAGAACATCTCCGAATCCTACGGGAAGTTTTCCGACGGCTCCGCGCCGCGAATTTAAAACTCAATCCGGCCAAATGTCGGTTTTGCGTAGACCGCCTACAGTACCTAGGGCACATCGTCGACCGCGAAGGAATACGCACCGACCCCGAGAAAGTCAAAGCCGTCGCCCAATGGCCCCGGCCACAAACCGTAAAACAGATCCGACAGTTTTTAGGCGTCGCCTCCTGGTACCGGCGCTTTATACAGGACTTCGCGACCGTCGCCGCACCCCTCACCGCGTTAACCCGCAGACACGCCCGGTGGGCGTGGGGGCCCGAGGAAGAGGACGCGTTCGAACAACTAAAAACGACCCTGACTACCGCGCCGGTTCTCGCCTGTCCAGATTTCACGCGCCGTTTTATCTTGCAAACTGACGCCAGCGCAACCGGAGTAGGGGCCGTACTAACGCAAAATTTCCCGGAGGGCGAACGGGTCATCGCGTACGCGAGCCGAACTCTCAATCAGGCCGAACGGAATTACAGCGCGACCGAGCTCGAATGCCTAGCCGTAATATGGGGAATCCGCCGCATGCGAGACTATCTCGAAGGGTACCCGTTCACCGTTCTCACGGACCACCAATCGCTCCGGTGGCTGCAGAAAATCGACGCACCCACCGGGAGGCTGGGCCGGTGGGCATTCGAGCTCCAGCAGTACGACCTGGAAATCTGCTACAGGAAGGGAGCCCTTAACTGGGTAGCAGACGCGCTATCTCGCCAGCCCACAACAGCCGCCGTTACTCCCCCGCCCCGCTGTCCCTGGTATCGCCGAACGTTGCGCGCCGTACAAAACGCCCCACGCGAATATCCGGACTATGAAATAAAAGAGGGAAAACTACTCCGTCACGTACTCCATAATCTCGACTTCAAAGAAACGCCCGCCGACGAGCAATGGAAAGAGTGCGTGGCCAAAGACCGCCGCCCCGAAGTACTATACCAAAATCACGACGCCCCTACAGCCGGACATCTCGGGATCGCGAAAACGATAGCGCGCGTCGCACAATACTACTATTGGCCCGGCATGTTTCGGGAAATAGCGCGATACGTCCGAAACTGCCCGAAATGCTTACAGCATAAAGTCGCACAGACGCGACCGGCCGGTACACTACATGCCACGTCCGTCGTCCGCCCCTGGCAACAAGTTACGTTAGACCTAATAGGGCCATTACCGCGCTCGAAGGGAGGGCATACCTGGCTCCTGACCATGCAGGACCGTTTTTCAAAGTGGCTGGAGATGCGTCCCTTACGCCGTGCCACCGCGCCCGCCGTCACGACAAATATCGCCGAAGCGATACTTTTCCGGCACGGATGTCCCGAAGTAATCCTGTCAGATAACGGGACGCAGCTCCGGTCCGCGAAACTCAAGAAAATGCTAGCCGCACATCACGTGCGGCATGCATACACGCCCGTGCACGCGCCACACTGTAACCCGGTAGAACGAACGAACCGCGTAATAAAGACCATGGTGTCCCAATACGTAAATAAAAACCATCAAAATTGGGATGAGCGAATACCGGAACTGCAATTCGCGTACAATACGGCGCGGCACGAGGCAACCGGATACACAACAGCCTACCTGGTCTACGGTCGCGAGCCGGTATCACCTCTCAACCGAGACGCCGCACCAAATACCGCCGCACCGCCGCCCGACGAAACGCGCCGACACCTCGAGGAAGACTTCGAGCTCGCAAGGGTACATCTCGCACACGCGTTCCAGCGGCAGCAGAAATACTATGACTTACGGCGACGAGCGTGGAAACCGAAAATTGGAGACTGGGTATGGAAGCGCGAGTACCCACTCTCCAATAAAGCCGCAGCGTTCAACGCGAAACTCGCGCCGAAATTTAGAGGTCCCCTCGAGGTGCGACGTATCATGTCCCCCGTAATCGTGGACCTGCGCAATAAGAGCGGGAAGTGGATCCGACATATCCACGTTCAAGATCTCAAAGCCGCGCCAGAACCCCCCCCCTCCAGGCGACGAAACCGAGGAAGAAACTGCCGCCGAAACCGACAGCGAGAGCAACGGCAAAACCGACGCCGAAAACAACGACGACCCCGACGACGACACCGAGGACGACAACGGAGCTTAGAAACATTGCCCCATGCCCCACCACCCGGTAAACAATAGCGACGAGAAAAATATAAACTAGCTCCACGAACAAAATGAGACACTCGAGTCAAAGCTTTCGAAATGGAGACATCGACAACCGAGAACGATATCCTCGCCGAAATCGACGCGATCCTCGCCGAGCCCGTCGCATACGACCCGGCCTGCCCGGATTTCGGAGCCACGTGGACGAGGCTGTTCGCCACGGGGTCTGCCGCCTCCGTCGCCGCCGCCACCGAGGCCTCGAGACCCGCAGCCGCTCCGCCGACACGCAAAAACGTGCCGACGGTCGGATGCGTGATCTAGAGGTCGGACCAGCAACGGAGGCAGAAAATGGAGTGGTTGACGACCCCGCCACCGCCAATGCCACGCCGCCGGGTCACGCCAGCGGAATACCTGGCCCGTAGGAAGGCCGCCGCCAAGCCGACTACACCGCCGGCCACACCACCGGCCGTTCCGCCCGCCGCACCACCGGCCCTTGCCGCCCCACCGGCCGCACCGCCGACCGCACCACCAGCCGCGGAGGTACAGGCACTCAGGCCCGTAGGCTCCCGGCTACCCCCGAAGATCCCGGTGGAGGTAGAGCCGGGCCACATAATCCTGGTGCCTCACAACGCCACCCACGTCACCCGGGAATGGAAAACGACAGAAAGGGGCTACAAGTGGCATGTCCGCTTTAATCACGAGGGTACGGTCCGAAAAATCCGAAAACTACCGGCCAAACCAAGGATCCAGCCGTGAAGCGCCAAATTCGCGCTCTAGAAAGGGGGGGGGGGTGATATAACGATGCGCCCCGAAACGCATCATTCCCGGCGAGCATCAGCCGGATGCCGCCCGGCTGAACACCCGCCGGGCGAGACAAGGCACGGTGTGCCCTTTTTTAAGTACATTATCTCGCGTATAAGTCCGCGAACGAACTTACCGCGGCAACTGACTCGGAGCGCCGAGCGGTGCCGAAAACGGCCGAAAGCCGCCGAACGCAATCGCGGCGTCGGGACGCCGTATTTCCCGAACGCTCCGCCGCTCCATCCCGGCGCTCGCGATTGCCGTCGCGTATACCCCCGCCACACCGACACACCACCGCGGCTGTATATAAACCGACGAATTGTTAGCAACAATTAGATTCCGCCGTGAGCCAGCAAACCGATCCGACCTGTTCTCCGCTGCTCACGGATCCCGCAATCCCCGAATTCGAACAACCAGGAGTTAGAGAGGCATCTCTGGCTCTGCCGAGTGAAGTATCTAGGCGGTTGACTCGATCTTCCATCCGAGAGCCTGTGACACCGGAGTGAACCAGGGTAAGAGAGCTCTTCTCTTACTCGCCAAGGATCTTGGCCACCCGGTGCCGCTTCCCGCCCGCGTATTCCGAGACGCCAGGATATAAAGAGTTCTCTATATATCTGCTAAGGATCTTAGCCGCTCGATTCCGCGTGCTCCAGCGCCGCGCCGCCGCTGGCCGAAGCTTGCGCTTCCACCGTGGTCGCGCCCTATGTTCCGCGAGCCCGCGCGCCCGCCGATCCGCGTACAGCGCCCGGTATATAGGCCAGTAAAATTAGCTCGAAAAACACCGAATATCTACAAAACGGATTGACAAGCCAATTTTTTGAGGGTGAGTAGAGGGTCATAGGAGATGCCCAAATTTACAAAGTTCCAACAAAATTTCCCTGTGCGTCGGCGGCCATCTTGAAAATAGGGGTGAATATTTAAAGTTTGAATATCTCGGCTCCTATTGGTCGAATTTTTTTCTTTTTTTTTTTAGTTTTGTAGGGAAAAATATTTGCTACAACTTTTGTTTGAAAAAATTTTTAATAGCTGTCAAGGAAAAAAAGTTACAACCAAAAAAGTGCCGTCAATTAGGGGTTGAACATTTTTATTGACACTTATATCGCCCCCTGTTAGTTTGATCAAAAAAATGTTCAAATAAAACTTGTAGAGGATTCAATTCTCTACAATTTTCGTATATATTTTTTTGCGGTGACTCAAAAAACACCAGAGATAGAGAGCGCCAAAGTTGAGTGTGTCTAGTAAATGCTCTTTTTCGTGGGGAAAATTCAAGGTTTTATTGTGAATTGTCGTATATTATAAAACTCTGTTCCGCGAACTGTACAGTGTTATTGTGTGTGTGTGTTATTTGTGTGTGTCATTGTGTGTTATTGTGTGTTATTGTATATTATTTTCGATAAGTCGTGAACTGTATTTCGAGCGTTTCAGAGTGAAATTTCACGAAAATGAGCGAGTGTTTTATTTGTGGGAAAGCGCTGAGCGACGGCGAAATTACTGTCGTTCAAAAAAGAGGTGTGCAAACTTTACATTCGTTTGCTATTAAGAGGGGCGACGAGGAACATACGCGCATGCTGGAGGACGTCAACAACATCACAGTGCACGTGCACTGTCGAAAAGCATACATCAACGATAGAATGGCTGCAGCGGCTATTCGTCGTCGGAGCAACTGTGCTGTTTCGACCTCAAAATCACCTCCATCTTCTCCGTCGTCATCGCAATCTTCGAACCATCCACCGGCATTCGATTTTGAAAAACGTTGTCTTTTCTGCGCCGAAGTAATTGATGAGGTATTTATAAAACAGCAAAAATCATTGCCCGTTGACAGACGAAGAATAATTTGTGGAGTGAAAAGTAATTCCATACGAGATACAATTTTCAAGCATTTGAATGATCGCAACGATGATTTTGCCCGGGGCGTAATGAACCGTATCCGTCCGATTCCGGATCTGACTGTGGTTAAAGCGCGGCGATATCACCACGATTGCTGCCGTCGTTTAACTATCCAGGTTAAAGAAAAAAAAATAAGTCGAATGATATCGATACAGCTATGGAGTATATTTACTCTTTTCTTGCGGAAAATTCAGACGAATGCCAATTTACGATCAGTGAATTGATGAGTCAAATCGAAGGAGATTATCATCCAGATTGTCGTACGGTTAAAGCGCGATTGAAACAAAAATATGGAAATGACATATTAATTTTTGATATAAACCGGCGCGAGACTGTCGTTTGCTTTCGGAGTACTGGTCATAAGTTGCTCGCCGAAGACTGGTATAAAAATAAAAATCCAAATGTAGAAGATGGAAAACTGCAAGTAATTCGAGAAGCTGCTGCCATTATTGTTAAAGATGTACGTTCACAAGTTTATGATACAAAAAATTATCCCCCTCCAGATAAAATGATGGAAAATGCTGATGACGCTGTTCCTGAAACTCTTCGCGTTCTTCTTTTACAAATAATTATAATTAATAAAAAGAAACGGGACTCAAAGGCGTGGCAAAGAAAGTGAGGAAGTCGTCACCGAAGAAAGTCGAGATATCAATGACGATGATATTGATGAAAGAAATATGCTATGCCCAGCGACAAAAAAAGCAAAGACTTGCATAAATTGTTTTCAATATATAGAACGAAAGGCACTTTCTCGGACCCGTGGATTATATCTACTGGAGATACCACGTAAAAAAAAATGCGCCTAAAACTCTACCTCAGTGGTGGTGCAGAAAAGAGTTTTATAATATACGACAATTCACAATAAAACCTTGAATTTTCCCCACGAAAAAGAGCATTTACTAGACACACTCAACTTTGGCGCTCTCTATCTCTGGTGTTTTTTGAGTCACCGCAAAAAAATATATACGAAATTTGTAGAGAATTGAATCCTCTACAAGTTTTATTTGAACATTTTTTTGATCAAACTAACAGGGGGCGATATAAGTGTCAATAAAAATGTTCAACCCCTAATTGACGGCACTTTTTTGGTTGTAACTTTTTTTCCTTGACAGCTATTAAAAATTTTTTCAAACAAAAGTTGTAGCAAATATTTTTCCCTACAAAACTAAAAAAAAAAGAAAAAAATTCGACCAATAGGAGCCGAGATATTCAAACTTTAAATATTCACCCCTATTTTCAAGATGGCCGCCGACGCACAGGGAAATTTTGTTGGAACTTTGTAAATTTGGGCATCTCCTATGACCCTCTACTCACCCTCAAAAAATTGGCTTGTCAATCCGTTTTGCCATTTTCAAACCTAATTTTACTGGCCTAATATCGTCGTTACCGTATCCACTATCGCTGCACATATCTTCGAACTCCGCGATCGCTGCGGATCGCCGTTACCGTACCCGCGCCCGCGACTCCCGCGATCTCTGTATATGTCTTCGACTCCCGCGATCTCTCTGTACATTTACGCTTTATAGAATAAACTTGTTACATTGTCCATTTTAACCGAGTCTTGTGTCTTCCTCCGCGCCTACTCCGAACCCTGACCAGCCGCGAGCTAGATCCGCGCTTCGGAAGCTAGGTTGTTTTAAATGTATATTTTTATTATATCTCTCTTGACTTTATTATATATTTTGTGTATATTATTATTTTTAGTGTGATTATCTTACCTCTTTTGGATCTACTAGTAATGAAAAAAAAAACTGCTACCATAATTATGCAAAAACTTATGTATAATTCCTTGGCCAGAAATTATAATTTTGATGGCCATGGTGAGAAAAGAGGCTTTAAAATACTGAAACTGTGGACAGTTATTGAAGGTAAAATCCTAATGTCTTGTTAGTTTGCTCTCTAGTTAATATTGTCTTATCTATTATTTTTTTTTAAATTTGGAAACTTTATACCAACAAACTCTGAACTAATAATCCTACAAATTTGATATACATTATACTTACTGTACTAAATTAGTATACTAAATTACTGTACACTACTGTGTTTATATCCTTGTTGCAAATATATTCTTTAATTTATTTTTGCTGTTTAACTTAATATGGATGTCTTATCCTCTAACAATTTCATTATTTCTTGTTTTGCAGGGGCTTTATCACTTAAATTTCCGGACAGCGACCTTGATACAGCACTTAAAACCATAAAGTCATGGCTACGAAATGCTAGCGGTAAGAAACAAGAGGAATATATTGGCTCTGATAGCCATTAGAAAAACATTTTCTCTCTTTTGTTGCGGAGATCTCAGAGAGTCGGCGAGTCTCGAAGGCGAAACCTCCGCGCGAAGTGGTGGACGAGATCCACCGTGACCCGCGGTTTTAATATATTGTGATTGTAAAAGATATACAGACGACTTATAGAGAAATGTATCGTACTACGGAGAAAATTATACTCATGTAGATATCTTTTCCGTAATACAAACCGACGTTATGTGTGTTAAGAATTTGAAAGATCGAAAATAACGGAAACTGGGTATATCATATCACTCATCATATGTAGAAACGTAAACACTTATCGTCTTTTATATAAAAGCAAGATTAAAACCGTTATAGTACACTATGGTTTTTAATATATTTTAATATATTAAAGAAATTTTTTTAATTAAATGTTTTTCACTCTTTCTTTAACAAGACCCGACTATGTATTAGGCATTTTTAAGCTGGTATTTATTGATCAGATTTTATATTTACGATCGTCTTAAGTTTACCTTGAAAGTTTACGTTTTGTAGTCATCAATAAAACTATCTATACAACATCTGAAATTGAACTTACGATAATACGATTTTAAATATATAAGATCCAACTATGAATACCGGGTTTATATGTCCATTTCTGCCAATGCAGATGATTAACGTTAATCTTGGTTTAATTTACTTTTTATCTTTTTCTAATTCTTAAAATTAGAAAAGAATAAAAAGTTAGTTAAACCGAGATTAAAGTTAATCGGCATTGGTAGAAATGGACATTTTAGACATTTAAAACTAACATCGATAACATGTCGATAAGACGTCGGTAAGACGTCGAAATCCAAGATCGATTAGACGTCAAAATCTAAGATCGATTAGACGTCGAAAAGACGGCCGTTTTTAGGTCGATGTCGACCTTAATTTAGATTAGATGTAGATGCGTCTATAGATGTAGCTTTAGACGTCTATTAGACGTCGGATCGACGTGACCATTCTGGCTGGGCAAAGACTGCTGGACCACTGCCACACCCCCAGAGTTCCCAAACACTTTGTTCACTACTGAATCTGTAGCTGAACCTTCTCCTGACTATCACCTATCATAAGTCCCTTGGAGTAATATTTTATAAATAACATAAATTTTTTATAATTCTTTGAACACTATTAATGATTTAGAAAACCAGAATAAACTATTAAAAAAATCAATAATATCTCGCAAATCAACTCAATTACTTTATTAGTACATGGCATTGTATTACTACCGTAAAAACATTTTGGAAAAACAATATCGCTGTGATCTTGGCTCTCAAATAATGCAATTCTTCGAGGACATGGCCAAAGTGTATCCTGGTTACATTTGTAACAATGCACCCCTAGAAAGCATCGTTCCCGGCTACCACCCGCCGGATGCCGCCCGACCGATCCTCCGTCGGGCGAAGACAGGGCGCGGTGCGCCCGCCATATTTTTAAACGCTACGAAACGCACCGTGTGCGCGGGTAAAAACGCCGCACCGGTGCGGTGCCTTCCCGCACGGCGCCGACAAGCGCCGGAAGGAGCCGATCCGCGCCGAAGGCGAGCGCGCGTAAGCGTACCCCCACGCGGCTCGCCTGACGATCGGCCTCCCTCCTACCGAACCCGGCACGCTAAGGACAAACGATAGTTTCGGATCACCCTGTATAAACCGGCGCTCCGCGCAAAGACTTCACTTCGTCTACCTACGAGCATTCCGCTAAACCGACGAAGCCTACCTCACCTACGACTCCTAGGGCGACACACAAACGGGGTTCAGAGCTCTGCGCTTCGACCGAGTACTCTCAGGTGTCCCCGACGTCCCGCCAACGTAACTCCCGACGGCCACGGTCCCGCGGGGTCGAGCACGCTCGGCCTCGTGGCGAGTACTCTCACCACCGCAGCCCCGGGCTCCGAATCCTAGATACATGCCTTCTAGGCACCGCGTATTCCCGCCGGTAGAACATTCGACACGGTAAATGCACCGCGCTATCGTTCCTCCGTAGAAACCGCGATCCGGGAGCCTGTGAATACCGCGCCGAGTGCACATGCACTATCACTGTAAATACCGCGATCCGTTATCCTGTAATTCGGTAAGACCGCGCCGAGTGCACATGCACTATCGGTGTAAATACCGCGATCCGTTAGTCTGTAATACCGCGCCGAGTGCACATGCACTATTGTTGTAAATACCGCGACCCGTTACCCTGTAATACCGCGCCGAGTGCACTTGCACTACCGATCATTGTACATACCGCGTTCCTGTATTCGTACACCCGCGTTCCCGTAATCCGTAATCTCGCGCCGAGTGCACATGCACTACCGACCTTTGAAATACCGCATTGTATATATATCTAGTATCTAGTACTGCCGCGCCGAGTGCCCATGCACTACCGTTCCCGGTAACTACCGCATTGTATATATCACCTAACGAATAAACGTTATAGTGTGCATTACAAGCTGATTATTGTCTCTGGGCCTTCTATCGAACACCTGATCTGGCGAGCTAGTCCGCGTTCGATTAACAAAGTTAGGCCGTTACACATTGATGGACAAAAAAGGGACGGACTTTTTTTGAAAAATCTTGAAGTTCTTTCGCAAGATGAAGAAGATATTACTAATATATTGCCACCGCTGAAACGTCATCGTGAGATGTCACTCGAGGAAGAATTTGATTTTGGCAGTGACAACAATTCTGATGATGATTCAAGTTTCGATCCATAATGTATGTTATAAAGAGTATATTTTATTTGTAAACTGGAATTTTTTTCTATTTGCATACTATTCGTACGATATATATTTATACGATAATATATTATATCTAATAATTTAAAGGTAATTATGAATAAAAAGGAACATCCTCTCCGATGACCTTGACTTTGACATATATTGTCAACGTCACCCTCCTGAGTGAGAGTGTCCCTTTTATGCATAATTACCAATTTAAAAAAGTAAAGATTTATATTATATTTATTTTGAGCTTTAATACTGCATATCTCGAAAACTAAAGCAGTTAGCCCTATAAGACCTATATAATTTTTTGTTCAGCGTAAAAAATACTACCAGAAACCACAGTCAAATCAAGGGGCCCTAGTTATCGTGTTCTCCCCGCGACGTGTATATCCTCAATTAAACTGTGAAAAACGTAAACAATCTTTTATTTGTAAAGATCAGGCGGAGCATCATTTGAAAAATATGATATCACCACTTACTCGGATCCCGCACTTTGATCCTGTCAAAGATGTAGTAATTGACAGTGTGCATAATTTAAACTTGGGTGTAATGAAAAATTGGTTAGAAAAATGGTTAGTTCCTGGAAGTTCATCTAGACTGCATCACACACAACGAAAGATTTTTAAAGATTTAATGAATTCTATTACTCCATTTATACCAGCAGAATTTCAAAGGCGAAAGTTTGACATCGACGAAGTTACACATTGGAAGGCAACGCAATATCGTTTCATGCTGCTATACTGTGGTCCTATTATTTTACAATTCGTATTGTCTAATAAACAATTAAAACATTTTTTATTACTGCATGTTGCCTGCCGTATTCTATGCAGCTCAGAAATAATTGTCACAAATATTAATTAAATATAAATATAAATAAATTAGCTGAGGAATTACTCAGAAAATTTGTCTTGTTAATGCCTACATTGTATGGTACAGACTCACAAGTTATGAATTTCCACAACCTAATTCATATTCCCGATGACGTTAGACACTTGCAAGTATCTCTGAGTGATTTTTCAGCCTTTTGGGGAGAAAAATATATTGGAAAACTGAAAAATCTAGTTTATCTACTGCGAGGCCATTACCACAGATAACCGTAAACCATCTCCATGCTATGGAATCATCGAATGAAATTAAAATAAGGACATATAATGCTATTACAAAATACGCACTTTAAGGTTGCATCAAAGAATCAATGCGACTCTTCCCGATCGTCAACGGAATTACAAGAATTATGCACAAGGATGTTATCATAGGAGGTTATTTAATACCGAAAGGATCAAATGTTATGGCCTGCCACGCGCTGTTTACGATGGATTCGACATACTTTACACAACCAGAGAAATATATTCCACAGAGGTGGATTCGAGGAGATTCGGAATTTACAGAAAGAAAGAAAAATTGGCATTCCTGCGTATATCAACCCTTCAGGGATGGTGTGCGCTCCTGTGTTGGACAGGAAATGGTCGAGATCCAGAAGAGAGTATTGTCTTCGACTTGGGAGAGGTGGCATAATGTGACCAAAAATTTTATTGGAAAAACATTGAACCAGCAGAGATTGTCAGGGTTTTGCGGAGGAGTAATTCGGAGGCTATCGGGAGAGATGAGCTCCCTCGGAGTCTAATCGTCAGAGCATTATCCTGCACGTGTGCAGCGGCGCAATGCGCGCGCCACTTGGGCGCGAAAGCTCCAGACTCTCCTGCCCGATAGTGCTGATAGTATACATTTTGCATTTAGAACTTCGAAATCTTTGCGCTGCTATTTCGACATCAGCAGAATAGCATAAAGTGTCACTTTGGGCCAGAGGAGAAGGTTTAGCAGTGCTTATATATATACAATATATATGCAACATTTTTATACAACACTATATAAGTCATAATATATAACATATGCTGAAAAATCACTCAGAGATGCTTGCAAGTGTCTAACGTCATCGGGAATATGAATTAGGTTGTGGAAATTCATATCCATATATATATATATATATATATATATATATATATATATGTATATATATATATATAAAGTGTGTGAAGGGTTGGGTACGTCCCTTTAAAAACGCCAATGATTAGTAGATTGTAAACCCTACGGGGAAATGCAATAAAATTTTATATACATATCGCGCGCGCGCGCGCATATAATATATACCGGGTTTTTCAGACCACCCGTCCCACCCTTTTAAAACGTAGGGATGCACTTGTACGAAAAAATGGCTTAGACAAAATTTGCATGGTTTCGAGGGATCTATCTGGCGGTGACCTTGAATTTGACCTTGAGGTCGACCTTGGGCATAAATCGAGGTCAAAGTAGTGTTTTTCAAATGTAAACCTGTATTTATGAGTTCAGAAATGAAAAGAGCGGAAAATTTCACATTCGAATACGTTATTAAGTCAAGGTCAAAAATATCCTCAGAGGTCGTGTGGAGGTCAAGTTTTCAAGACTACCCGTCCCACCCTTTTAAAACGTAGGGATGCACTTGTACAAAAAATGGGTCAGACAAAATTTGCACAAATCAGACAAAATTAATTTTATTCTTCTTACGACCGCTTACGACCACCTTACGATCGCTTACGACTGCCTTACGACCACTTACGACCAACTTACGACCGTTTATTACAATCTTACGACCACCTTGTGATTGTTGACGACTGGCTTACAACCGACGTACGATAACTTTGTGACCTGCTTACAACCGTGTTGCTTATAAAAAATGTAAATTGTGACGAGTTGCGTAATACTATCAATTCTAAGCTTTAACTTTTAGGAAGGGTATGTAAGGGTGCTTTTTCGTGACAATTACTTTGTGTCTTCTTCTGAGTACAGCAAATTTTCGTAGTTTCTACCGACGCTGAACGATAGCAATTTTGTGCAAATGATTTTTCTGGGAAGACTCGGACGAGTTTCTGAGGTTCGCGTTATAGGTACTGAACGCGCTATCAAATAACGTCACGACAAAGAATTTTTACATCACCTACCATAAAATTAATCGTTTAACAACGAAAATTTGAAAGGTTGCGCGTTATACCTCGGTACTCGAGTAGTTAGGCATAATAATTAGAGGATTATTATTAATTTGTAAGTATGCCTTACTCGAACGAAGAAGCTGCGTTAATGTTGTCGGTGTTGGGTAGAGCTGGAAGTTTTCGAGCAGCTGAAAGAATGTGGCAAAATGAATATCCCGATCGTACACCACATTCGCGCAAAGTTTTCAGTCGTTTACAACGTCGAATTATTGTAAAAGGTATCGTTCAGCCGGACCACAATAAGGGAAGGCAAATTCATCGACCAGTTCGTTCAGTAAGAGCACCTGATATAATTGCGTCTGCCCTTGTAAATCCGCACGATTCTCTGATGCGTCGAGAAAGAGATAGTGGAGTAAGTATTTCCACTATCAGTCGAATTTTTCGAGAACATTCATTCCACCCATATCGGATGTCACTTCACCAGGCCATGACATTGAACGATCATAGAGAAAGACGGATATTCTGTAATTGGATTACTGAACAATTACCTAATTTCCATAGAAGTATCTTATTTTCTGATGAGTGCACCTTTAAAAGTGACGGCGAAGTGAACACACATAATGTTCGTTATTGGGCACAAGAGAATCCACATTGGTATCGAGAATTGGATCATCAACATCTCTGGAAAGTGAATGTTTGGTGCGGAATTGATACGCATATCGTCGGACCATTTTTCTTTCAAGAGAACTTGAACAGTTTTCTATACGTCGATTTACTCGAAAACGAACTTCCACATTTACTTGAAGATGTTCCACTTCAATTACGTATAAATATGTGGTTTCAACAGGATGGATGTCCCGCCCACACGTCTGTCATTGCTCGTCATCAACTGAACCGTACATTTCCCGGCCGATGGATAGGCAAATACGGTCCACATAATTGGCCACCGCGATCACCGGACCTTACAATTTTAGACTATTATTTATGGGGAAGAATAAAAGACCTCGTATACCGCGAACGACCTACCACTGCAGAAGACATGAGGAACAGAATTCGCCAAGCCATTCAGTCTCTAGATACTGCCGAAATTCGTCGGGCGACGGATGATTTCCAACGCAGGGTAACAGCCTGTATTGATGCAGGTGGTGGACATTTCGAACATCGAGACTGAATAACATGCGTACGCACAAAGGTGACGGCAAGGGGAACCACCTTAAAAAAGCACCCCGACGAGGTGTAAGTCCGACCTTGTGACCTCCTCGTGGTACACCTTGGGTAACGCGAATACAGGCGGCGCTGATTATTTCATTTAGAAATTTGAAAAACACTACTTTGACCTCGATTTATGCCCAAGGTCGACCTCAAGGTCAAATTCAAGGTCACCGCCAGATAGATCCCTCGAAACCATGCAAATTTTGTCTAAGCCATTTTTTCGTACAAGTGCATCCCTACGTTTTAAAAGGGTGGGACGGGTGGTCTGAAAAACCCGGTATATATATATATATATATATATATATATTATATATTATGACTTAGTATTGTATAAAAATGTTGCAGGTGAGATGTATTCGGAAAATACCGGTGCGCCAGGATCCAGCAGTATATATATATATATATATATACTGACTTACGTAACTGTATAGCATTTTTATTGTTTCAAGTAAAAAATCATTTCAAGAAGAATAAGATTGAGATAAACAAGCAGCTTAAACAAGAGAAAATTCAAGTATTGAACCGTCACATAGCGCTTGAAGCTCGCCGATCGTTATCGTATGGAAGAAGGACGGCAAACCATGATTTTGCATCGATTTTCGCCTGGTCAACGGAGTGACCGAGAAAGACGCGTACCCGTTGCCCCAAATCACCGCGACACTGGACAAATTACGGGGGGCCCGCTACCTGACCACCCTCGATTTAAAGAACGGTTATTGGCAAGTACCGCTCGCGCCGGAAAGTCGACCCGTGACCGCGTTCACCGTCCCCGGCAAGGGGCTAATGCAATTTAAGGTAATGCCGTTCGGACTGCATTCGGCGCCGGCCACGTTTCAACGCCTGCTTGACACCATATTAGATCCCGATCTAGAACCGCATGTATTCGTGTATTTAGACGATATCGTCATCATCAGCGAACGTTCGAGGAACACCTACGGATTATGCGCGAAGTTCTCCGCCGGCTCCGCGAAGCCAACCTCCGTATTAATCCCGAGAAATGCCGATTTTGCGCCAACCAGATTAAGTACCTCGGCCACATTGTCGACCGCGACGGGATCCGAGCCGACCCCGAAAAGGTTAGCGCCATCGCTAACTGGCCCGTGCCGCAGAACGTCCGTCAGGTCCGGCAATTTCTGGGGATCGCGCCATGGTACCGCCGCTTTATCAAAGATTTCGCGACTCTCGCCGCACCGCTCACCGCCTTGACCCGCAAGCAAGCCCGGTGGAACTGGGGGGAAGCCGAGCAAAGCGCGTTCGAAGCTCTCAAGACCGTCTTGACCACCGCGCCAGTTCTCGCGTGTCCAGACTTTACGCGGCAGTTCCATCTGCAAACCGACGCGACGCCAGCACCATCGGCCTAGGAGCCGTGCTGACGCAATACTTCCCCGAGGGCGAGCGCGTTATCGCATACGCAAGCCGCACATTAAATAACGCCGAGCGGAATTACAGCGCGACCGAGCTGGAGTGCCTGGCAGTGATCTGGGGAATTCGACGAATGCGCGGCTATCTCGAGGGGTACCGGTTTACGGTGATCACCGATCACCAGTCGCTGAAATGGCTACAAAAATTAGAGTCCCCGTCCGGCCGGCTGGGGCGATGGTCGTTTGAATTACAGCAATATGATTTCGAGATTTAATACCGCAAGGGGACGCTCAATAAGGTGGCCGATGCGCTGTCCAGGCAACCCGAACTTCTCGGCGTAACGAAACCGATGCCCGTGGTATACGCGCCTGTGGCACGCGACCGAAACTACGCCCTACGAGGTACCCGATTTTCGAATTGACCAAGGCCGGCTATGGAAGCATGTGCTCCACAGCCTCGACTTTAAAGACACCCCGGCAGGCGAACAATGGAAGGAGTGTGTACCGAAGGACCAACGAGCCTTGCTCCTCGAACGGTACCACGATGCGCCGACCGCCGGCCAATGAATCGCGAAGACGATAGCAAGGATCGCCCACCGGTATTATTGGCTCGGCATGTTCTGCGACATCGCCCGATATGTACGCGAATGCCCGACGTGCCTAGCACATAAGGTCGCGCAAGAAAAGCCAGCCGAGCGGCTGCACCCGACCGCGCTCAACCATCCGTGGCAGCAGGTCACTATCGACCTCGTCGGTCCGCTCCCGCGATCCGCCGCTGGCCATATCTGGCTCCTCAACATGCAGGACCGATTTACGAAATGGGTCGAGCTCCGATCGCTACGACGAGCCACCGCGCCGACCATCGTAAAATACATTACCGAGGCTATAAAAAAATATATATATATATATTTATTTATTTATAAATGTAAAAATTGTAAATAAAATGAAATAAATATTTATAAACACTAATTCAGGAAAGAAAGAATTTAGGAGTTAGATTTAGGAGTAGAGAGAGCTATGCATAAATTAATAAAATATAGATATTAATTGTTACTTTATTATTTATTGAAGATTATTCTCGACACGCGGCCATTATCCTCCGACACGGGTGCCCGGACGAAATCCTGTCGGATAATGGCACGCAGTTAAAATCCCGACAACTCGCTAAGCTCCTCGGCGACTGCGGAATCCGCCACCGCTTCACGCCGGCATACGCGCCCCATTGTAACCCCGTGGAGCGCACCAATCGCGTGATTAAACAATGATTGCGCAATACGCGAAAAAGCATAAAACATGGGACGAGCATCTGCCAGAACTCCAATTCGCGTATAACACCGCGACACACGACGCGACCGGCTACACACCCGCGTTTTTTAATCACGGCCGCGAATTGCGCCGCCCCGGGGAAAATGCACCGCGCGACGACCCGACACCGCCGTCAAGCGTGCACCGCCGATTAACGGAAGCATACGAATTAGTGAAAGTCCAGTTGGCTCGCGCGTTTCAGCACCAGGAGAGGCACTACAACCTCCGCCGCCGAGAATGGAGACCGAGTATCGGGGAATGGGTGTGGAAGCGGGATCGACCGCTATCCAACAAGGGAATTTCGGTAGTATGTTAAATGAGATACCGAAGGATCCTGAAACAAAATCTGAAGAATCCGAAGAAAAAACTATGTTACAATCAGATGCCGTTTCTTTAGTACCCAATTTAACGGGTATTTTACCTTTAGAACATTATCAAAAGGAAACAATCAAACATATAGTACGTGAAAAGGGCTACAGGCTTCTACACCATTTATAAGAAGAATTCGGTTTACAAGGATCCGCAGAACGCGTTTTTCGATTATTCCTTTTAGATTATTTATAATTAGCCGATATCAGTGTTTTATTTTCTTGAGAAAACATAACGAAAATAAATGTTTAATATTTAATATTATACTTATATAAATAGTTACGTAATTAACATATACCTGGTCTCTCGAATAAGAATTCGGATCTCCTCTAGGTGACAGATCCATTTGAAAATTTGTGTGAACCTTTTCAAATGCGTATCGACAATAGAACTATATCCATCAAATCAAGAACAGTACTGGACAACATCATAATCTATGATTATATGTACATATAAATACATATAAAATATTTATTACATTTTAAATATTATTCAATAAACAAACTAAATCGCCCATTCTTTGCTTTGTTTCGTAATCTCGTTATAATACACTTAGGCATTCTAGATATCTTAATTGTTACGCTAAATGTGTGATTGTTTGTTCGAGCAATTAAAGACTAATTTAATGCTTAATCTCTTCAAGGCACAGAGAAAGGATTCTTTGGATTTAATAAATTTTATTGCATCTAAACAAATTTGATAAGTAAAACAAATTATTGAGTAAAGTCAATCCACTCGGTGCCGTCCTTTAGCTGGCCGTACGTCAGATGGTAGTATGAGTGAGCGCACACTATTTTACATGTATATATTACTATAGATTTCATAGCTTATCGATTTTCCAGATGTTCCCTATTTTTCATTTTGCATAAATATTTTAAAACCATTGCCTTATATGAATTCTTGCAGTTCCAATAATACCGGAATTTCTCTACGATATCAAACATCCTAACGCAACATTAAGCGAGCACCTGGAAGGAAGCGCATCTCATCAAACTACGGTCGTCACCACGTTGCCAACGGCAACAACAACGCCAAAATGCACTTGTGCTCCAAACATATCAGTCGCATCTCCATTGGAATTTTTATATGTTACAACTCCTTCTATGAATCTATCAGGTAAATCGTGCTTTGTCGCATTATTTCTTATTGCGGATAAATAACAAAATAATGCTCTGATAATCATTGCAAAGCCTATTGACCAGTTCACTGGTGGACCCGAAATAAACGTTTTGTGCCAAAACTGGTGAGAGCGAATAATTTTGTATTTTACATGGAAACTAGATGAGTACGTGAACAGCGTCAAGAGTAGTGACAGCTCCCAGTGATAACTAATGATGTCCTTCTCATATGATTTGATAGACGATAATAACTACTTATACCACTATATGTGGTCAAGTAAACTAGCGCATATGAGGGGTGTGTAAAGGTTGGAATCAGATTGTTGTTGGAAGAAGTACGGTTGGAAGAAGTTGTCTTCTTGGAAGAAGACAATTTAAAGTAACAATCTTATTTCACTCTTGGAGTCTACTTGGTAAATTTGAAAATGTCGAGAGTGATTATTCTAACAGTCTGATAACAGTACTGATAATTATTGCCTACTTGGCAATAATTATATTGCCTACTTGGCAATATATAATCTTACCTGATATTATTTTAGGATTAAATAATATTACGGCTACCGAACTAAATAATCATACATATACAAGATACAAAAGGGGTTTCATATACTATTACACAAAGAGAACATTCAAGTAAATCTGAATCGAATGCGACATCCGTTAAAACAACTATTCATTCATTCATTCATTCATAATGGCGCAACAGTCCTAGTCGGACCTGGGCCGCACCCCTACTTTAACATTTTTTAGTTTTGATTAGAGTTCCAGTTTCTTTTCAAAGAGTATAAGAGTATTTTTATGTTTATAAAAAGAGTCCCGGCGATTAACACTTTGAAAAAGGCAATTAAAAAATGGAATGCTAATTTCACACCCAACTTTAAGACCGAATAGTTCTGAACAGCTCATCTGAAGCATTTTAACGAGTATTATAGTTCCTGATAAAAGAAAGAGTTTTATTGATTTTTTTCAAAAAAAAAAAAGTTTGATTTAAAGTTAGGAAAGTTCTAAGTAGCTTATTTGATTCCTTTCGACAAGTTGTAGAGTTCCTGGTAAGTAAAAAAGTGCAAAACCTTAGAATTGTTTTAAATAATCATCAAAACTTACGCAAATGACATTCACGACAGACCTTCGAAGTCGAATATCTTCTTAAAACTCCCATCAAAACGCCTGTAACTCTACCACTAACTAGTGGCGATCCGGCCACTAGTTAAGAAGATATTCGAAGATGCAACGGATAAAATTCGACTAAGCCACGTTTCACACGTATCCGACACTGGACACTGACTACTGACGCCGGGTATCCGATCGCGAAGTGTATGGATTAATATGGGAGCATTTACACGTTTGTCCGATAACCGATTTGTGAAAACAAAGAAAATCGATCGGATACCGGGCATCGGTAGTCCGGTGCCGGATACCTATGTGTGAAACAAGTCTAAATCTTTCTGTCCGTAAACGGTACGGGCACGGCACGGTTATGTCTAAATCCATCTTAAATCGGAGATATATTCACGGAGGGAGTTCGTTATACGAGTAATATTGATATAAATCTCGCAGCACCGATATATACGCGTATAATCGATTAAAGATACAACGATAAGATTATCGTAAACAATATCAACGAGTAAAACGCATAATTTAATGTATCGAGTACAGACATTCATGGCGTATTAAAAAGTTGAAGAAAGTTACGTGCAACGTGCGTAACTTTCTTTCATTTAAAAAAGAAATGTATAATTTTATGAAATAATGAGAAATTCTTTTTCTATACGGCTAATTCACTGCAAATCCAAGTGTGTTATTTTAACTAAAGCTCTTCTTACACATTTCTTGTCGTTTTGAATGATGCCATTTAACACGGTTGAACATATTAATACGATTAAACGTGTTGATTTAACACGCAACAAAACATGTAAAACGAGCTTCAGTCAAATATTTCATTTTTAAACGTTTATGCGTGTAGAAATAACACACTTGGATTTACAGTGTATGATAAAACGGCTCGCAATTACGATTAATTACGATTAATTACAAAGTATTCTATACATATAATCATTAGTCTATATACTCTATATAAATCAAAAATGGTATAGTTACTATAGTTGTCTCTACGCTATTAAATATTGAAAGATAAAATTTAAACCAATACCTTGAGTTAAATAACATTTTGTTCTTTTTAATTGTGTGTGTCAAAATTTATTATTTTAACACAAAGAATGTTATTTTAACTCCATTGATTAGTCAAATTAATAATTAAATTAAGGGTATGCTGGAGCCGCAGGCGAACTCGATCAGCGTCGATAAAGAAGTGCTCACCGACTATATCTGTCCTTGTATAGACAAAGATATAGACAAGGATAGCACGCTACATTGCACGCATACATACGCACGATATACACATCGAAATTATACTTTTATATTACGCTTCCAAATCTTGATTTGGGGGGTTTATCGATGTTTTTATTGTTGTACAATTCAGGGGAACTTGTTTTCGCGTTCGTACCAATGGTATATCTCTTATATGAAATACATCTTGTGACGAGCTGACAGCTCGCCGCAACTCGAGACGCCATATTGGGATAAAAGTAGATAAGGAAATCTGTACTTCCGTAATTTTTTCTCGTTTTCTATATAAAATCGGAGTTCCCCTGAATCATTAATGTATGTACTGCAATTCTAGAGAAGGATTTTTAATTCTGTCAAATATTAACAACGCTACGTTTCGACAAAAAAATGCCGGTAAAACAGACGGCTCCAGCATCACCTTAACATTGTTTTAGTTAAATTAACGACATATTGAGTCCGCGTTGCGAACAGTGGCAAGACTACTACCTTTTGTAAATCGAGGCAGAAAGGAACGCGAAAAAAATGGCGAATCCGTGTTAGAATACACAGATTCAATTGGCCTGAAAACTACGCTGGTGCGAGCACTGTCGTATTGTAACGGAGAAGCCAGGCTGTCTTAGGTCCTTGATTCTCTGCACGAGTCTCTTTGGGCCTGGGGTCAGAGTCAGTTACTGGTCTGGTGATGCGAATATATAGTCTCTCCCAGTCAAGTCATGCGCCCACCTCCCAGTGGTCTCGCTGGACCTCTGCAATGGGGCTGTTCCGATCAGTACGGCTTGGTCGCAAGATCGGCTCGATCTGATGTCGGCTAGCCAGCGCGCTCTGCGGTAACCAAGTGGCGTCAATAGCGATCTGACTGCGCCTCTAAGAGCCTGTAGTGATATGGGCCCAAGTACCGCTGGTGAGTTGTGGAGCCAAGGAAGGGCACGGTTTCCTGAGAAACTCTCGACTGTCAATCCGTTTGCTCCCCAACACGCAGTAAATGTGAAGAAGTCAAGAATAAATCTTCACGCCCGGGTTCTCGGATGGTCCGGGCACTGCACGTACGATGCGAGATTGATGACTCGGTTAGTGCGGAAACACCCAGTGACTGCGTAGCTGTCTCCTCGAGAGTAGGCGCTAGTTATCGGGTATAGAAACGATTACGCCTCTTGACGCACGAGACTCATGCCATGAGTAGCCGTGGCCCCCAATAGCTTTCTTCTTCTTCTTCTTTGTAAATTTTATGGCACCTAATCCTCCTTAGGATCACATAACGGCCAAGAACAAGTCGAAAATAATAAATACAGACTCGAAAGATTCAATCCAAACTCGGCCCTGATTGCATCAGCAATCTTCAAAAATTACTCAGGACAAAACACGTCCGAACATGTCCACGGTCTCGACGAGACTTGCCCCCAGTAGCCGTGTTAAATTAAAATAGAAATAAATAGTAATAAATTGTTTCGTGAATGGATGTCCATCTGTGTCAAACGCAGTGCACGGGCACTGCGTTTCGAGCATGCCCGGCGCCGGGGATCGACTCGTAACGGTGGCGGGATTCGCGTCCGCTTCTCCCACGTTGCAAGGCCGGCCAACTTCGACTCCCCGGCTAAAGTGAAAGATTATCGCATGCTTTAATGGGCTTGGAACTTGGAACCCTTAAGGGGGGGTTGTTCGGCTGATTCGATTCGGAGTCGTAAGTCAATGAGACCCCTGCGTCGGGAATCCGATTGGGCCTGATGATCGATCGAATGATGCTTTCGCTTGAACCGTGACTGACCCGTCTCGCGAAAACCCTTCGCGAATGGATTGTTATTGATCTTCAACTTTGTGATGTTCTCGTTTTGGTATGCCGTCACCGCGATAAATTCCGTTTCTTTGAAAGCAAACAACGCGGTTGGATGAGTAAAAAGCTCGTTGTAGTTCTTCGCATCGAAGCAACGGACTATCCAGATCCTAGGAACGTATTTGTGCATCGATGTTAATACCACGTTATTATTGGGGTCGTTGATGTTGTTCGTGAGCTTCAATTTATTGAAGCTGATCGGATTGTCCATCCAGTGGCTCCCCGTTGCCGGATTCTCGGGATGCTTATAAATCCTATAGCCGAAGGGCTGTTGCGGCTCTGCTGGCCCCGTAAAACTCCAGCCACCCATATTGCTGTTCTTGCCCCCGTTCTGGTATCCACAGTACTTGTGGCGGCGATCGGAGGCCGGTGCTATCTCCATGAGGACATAATAATTCTCACGTTTCTCCAAACCGCTTACGTTTATCTGAACGGATGGGAACATGCGCCGACCGCTCTTGGTAAATATCATTTCTGTATTATTCTCGTAGAATTGCTGCCAGAGGTTTCGATTAAGCAGCTCCACGTTGACTCCGCGCAGCAATAAGGGTTGAAATACCCATTCGCTTGAATTCATACTTTCACCTAATTTGCGTTGTAGAGCGATCGGTGACTGCGCGAAAAGTGGCGATACCAGTTGCATATTCAGTTCCAGGGGCATCAGTGCGTTGTTTGGATTCTGAAGAAACATCTCCGATGATCGACGTTTCTTCTCCGACACTGTCGGTGTAAAGTATAAGGCAAACACGGAAATGCTCAAAACGAACGTCGAAATCACGTGCAGTTGTAGAATGGAACTGAGACGACCGGTTCTCGCCTACCAATGACCTACCACAAAACGGGATCAGTGCAATCCGCCGAAACTAGGCGAACTATATGTGTCGTCGGTCGTTCGGCGCCAACACATGAGACAACTAAGTGTTCATGAACCTTTTGTCCTTTCTGCCACGATTGACAAAAGGTAATATATAAAGTAACAAATAACGTTCACGTGATAATTTTAAATGCCATAATCACACTAATCTACTGAGCCAGTTAAAATAAATATTAACTCATTACGCGTTGTTAATCCATTTGTCATAACTTTCTCTTTCTTTAACCCTTTAGGGGCCACACATCGATCCCGTTGGAGTAAAATGTTATAATTTATAAGATAGTCTTAAAAGACGTCCCTGATGAAAGTTCTTTTTAGTTTTTTTTGTTTTTTTGTTTTTTAGTTTTTTTAGTTTTTTAGTTTTTTGTTTTTTTTGTTTTTTTGTTTTTTTGTTTTTTTTGTTCTTTTTTTATGTACATAATTGTGTACACAGGCCCCTGAAGGGTTAAAAATGTTCAGATACTGTCTGTTCCTTTTCCGGGTAATCTCAGTAGAGACATCCTGCACTTCTTCAAGTTTCTCATATATTATATATATTTGCCTTTCCGCTGAATCTCGATCAGTCAAACTCAAGATATTAAGATTCTCTAATGATTCGATAATATTCACGCTCATGTACAAAGTAACATTGACCACGCAGAAATTATTGATAATGATAGTACGGGTACAAAATTCGGTTTTGTGAAGCGCAAACGAAAGCCAGAGACTTGCAGAGTTTCTTATTCACGCATCGTGGAAATGCACGCCCTTAATCTACACATACGGAAAGAACGGTTTTGCTGAAGTATCTAAAAATTTAACTAGATACAGTCTGAAAATAATTTTGTTGCACCGTTAAAATAATTATGTAAAGCAATCAAACTGATTACTAAAATATCAAAATTTTTTATCTGTATCTAGCTAAATTTTTAGATACTTCAGCAAAACCGTTCTTTCCGTGCACCATTCTTTTTTACACCCTTTACAAATATAGAAAGAGAATATCGAAAAATAAAAATGCGTTAAGTCATTACAATGTTAAATTTACGTAAAAATCCATGTACACGGGGGATCTCGAGATTTTTAGAGTCTCTCTCTCTCTCTCTCTCTCTCTCTCTCTCTCTCTCTCTCTCTCTCTCTCTCTCTCTCTCTCTGCGGTAATGAAAGTTCACGTTTTTACGGCAAATCGCGTGTTACAATATCGTATTAAAACTTATAATAAATGACCGTTTCGGCCAAACAGATTCGGCCGAACTTCAACCGATGATATAATGTGCGCCTTTAAATATCAAAAGAAAAATACATAAATATACTCAATGTATACAAAATAGAAAACAATAGACGTTTAACTTGTACACGTATATATAAGTGAATCTCGCGTATCATTAATGTATATTATAAAAGTGTACTTGGCGCCTTTTTTTTACCTTTTTTGAAAATTACATTTACATGGTATCATTAACAGAACGATATTTTCACAAGCTCAAACTATTCTTATAGTATATCCGCTGTAATCTACTTTTCATTAAAAAGTACTCTTTCGTGAACTATTCATCATATACTGTAGGTACCAATAAATTCTAGATTTAGTAAAAACACAAGATAAATGCTATCATTTATCAAAACTCATTTAACCGATAAGCTTAAAGATGCAATTAATTATAAGGATTTAATTTTAATTGTCATATACAAATTATCTAATTCTCTAATGAAAATTCGAACAACTAATTCCACTTAAAAATAATTAAATGTCTAATACAAAATCTAAATTTGTAGAATATAAAGTTTATCTTTATTTTGCATATAATAGAAATATCTTATTAATTATTTCGGCTCGTGCGGAGGAAAATTATTTAATTTTCAGATCCAATTAAGGTATGAAAGTACCAATACCCGGACACTTAAGAGTAGGTAAATGTACCAATGCCTGGCACGTACCTATGTCTGGATACCTTAAAAAAAATATAAAGGCCGTAGCCGGATAAGATGGGTCAATGTGCCCCCGCACGGATCATGCTCATTTTTTTTTGCTTTGATTGCTATCAGTGTCACTTACAATTTAGTCAAATATTAGCCCTTAATATTGAACCGTTTTGCTGTAAAAAATAAAAATAAAAATTTTGAAAATAATTCATATCTTTTGATTGGCTTAACCGATTTTGATAAAATTTTAATATGTTGTAGATATCATTGAGACACATTTGTGGAAAATTCGGGAAAGGTTTCTGATGACAGAAACATTGATAAAAAAAATAAATAAGTGTTCTTGATTTTTTTTAGTCCCGATATCTTTCTTGTACAATTATGAAAAAATTTTTATAGAATCTTGGAGTAGTTTCCTATAGGACATAATTTTATGGAAGCAATAAAATGGGTAGGCGGTACTTTTAAAAAATAAAGTATTTCTTTTTATTTTTTTAAATATGATATGCTTTTGGTACGATCGCCATATATTTTATGTAGAATTTTGGGATAGTATTCTACAACAAGTAATTTTTTCAAACTAATAAAATAGGTAGGCGGATGTTTAAAAAAATAAAATATTGTTTTTTATTTTTTAAAATTATGATATGCTTTTTGTACCATTGCCATATTTTTTTGTAGACTTTTGAGACGGTATTCTACAACGAGTAATTTTTTCGAACCAATAAAATGGGTGGAAGGTACTTAAAAAAAATCTTTTCAAAATTATCATAGCTTTTTGGTACCATCGCTATATTTTTGTTTAGAATCTTGGAATGGAATCTTACAAGTAATTTTTAACAACACTGGTATCTAAAATAGTTTGTGAGTTTTGACGGTTTTTTTTATTGTGACACGCCAGTTACAAGCTGTATTTTATCGAATAATATTATATTTTATTGTATACTGTTGAAGATCTCGACTCCATGTTTACAACTGTCCGTGCCGTTTCCGCGAAGCTCTTTCTACGTTATTCCACTCCTTTTGTCTCGTCCGTACATCTACATTGTCTTATAGCGCTCTCTCCTTGTCCACATTCCCCTTTAACACGCTCTCTATATCTGTATTCTGTTATACTTCTATTCATATCTATACTTCGCTATACCTACATTTATTGCCAGGCTCACATATACCTATAGCGGCTATCGCGCTTTCCGCTTTGTGCGGATCTTCGTATAGCCGCGCTCATCTTCTCTCTACGCGCGTACCTATCCCCACCTGGGCTGCGTTCGAAAACTTTACTCGGATGCACACAGCGTTATTTTATTTTTATTTACTAAAAGTTGAACAAGGACAGAACTTCGCTCGGGTGTGCACCCGAGTGAAGTTGCAGCCCTAGCTGAGCCGCATGCGCAGTAGGCCAGTCAAGCGCTCCTACGTGCGCGTGGGAGGGGGTCGCATCGAGCTCCGCAATCGATCGTGGCTTTTTGATTTTGGTTAATTGGTTGTCGAACGCGTCAATCGCATCTTGGGAGCTCTCTCCAAGGCTCCTCTCCATGATGTAAAAAGAAAGGTGTGCCATTGCGCATAATTTCGGCTGGAGCTAAAAAAGAACCAATAGGAATAGCCTTTAAGGCGGAGAATTGACTGCGACCCATTTATTAATATCTTCGATACCGGCTTCGGTGTTCTCCGGTAACAATGAACGTGCATTCACACGCGCCGCGTTACACGTAACAAGATCGGTTAATGAGGAAACACTTTTTTTCACGTTACAGATAGCATCGTCTCGCGAGCCTTTTTCTCTCGAGTTCCACCGTTCATTCAGATATTCCGACGAGTTGCCGGCTGCCGTGTCGGGAAGCTTCGAAACCGCCAGATATTTGCACGATCCGACAATAATCTAGTCTCGAGTAAACTTGACGGGAAACATACGGACGCGTAATACGATCCTACGCTTGAAAAACGGAAGAAAACAGGTCCGAAACGATCGATTCTGATGCCGTTTTTATCGAGGGAAGTAGAGCTGCAGAGTGAAACGAGTCAAACTGAAACGCGATAACGCGATAACGCAACAAGCCCACTTGCAACTGAAACGCGCTCCAACTTTATGTGGAGAAACAAACTGTACGTTTTGTAATGCAGCGGACGACTGCGCATCCACGGGACTGGTACACCTTTGTATTTACATCATACTCCTTTCTAGCTCACTCGAGCGTTCCCTCTTCTCGGCTCACCTGAGCATTTCCCTTACCTTCCTGCTCACCTGAGCTTCCTACCCGGGTCGCTGGCTAACTTGTTCCTTTTCAATATAATTATTAATACACTTCTCTCATCTCTGTATATTGATATTTTTTTTTAGAATTACTTGTATGTAAAATATGTCGACGCATGTCGAAAGATACAATCCGAAGTGCGCGATATGTGGTCGGTTGGTGCATAAAATACCAGGCACTAGGAAAATAATAGCATCATTAGATGAGGCAGCTTTCTTTTCAAGAGATTCATCGCAATCTCTTAGTATTGACGATATTATTTGTGGCTATTGTCGGGTGGTTGCATATAAACGATGCAGAACAGATGATTCCAATAATCGAGATGAGATGGAAGAATTATCTCAGAGCTTATCGCAGAGTTCTGTCACTGATGTATCTGCATCTCAGTCTAGTCAGATGGACCCAACCTTCTATACTGAATTACCAACTAATTCTGAAGAATGTACAATTGAATACATAGAGATTGAAATTCCTAGAACGGTATCTACTCATAAGTATTGCTGTTTACGTACTGAAAAAAACAAATTGAGAATAGTCCCACAAGAAGCCCGAATGCAGTCATACATCAAACGGAGAGTTTATATTCCGGAAGGAAATCGATGCTGTGAACATCACCTGATTAAAAATCGTTTATATGATGATGATCTGAATCTCTTAAAAGTCTTTTCTAATTCGTCATTAATGAAAACAGAAGAGGTGAAAAACATCTTTGATTGTTTATCAAATGAATGTAATTTAACATTATTTGACAAAATCGGTAATTATAATTTATCTGAAGAGCAGATTCGTGTATTCACAGGACTAACTTGGGATAATATTCTCGAATTGAGAAGAATGATGATATCAATGCGAGATACTGCAGGTCGTACTGTAACTCAAGCACTGATTGTATTTTTATTAAAACTTCGATCCGGAAATTCGAATAAAATGATTGCTTCTATATTACAACTTGAAAAAGAGCAGCTAGTTTCCGAGTATTCATCCTCTGTTATTAATGCTTTCGAAACATATATTTTTCCATCTAAGTTTGGAATAATGGCAGCGTCTCGAAACGACCTAATTGAAAATAATACCACTGAAATTGTAAAAGAACTCTATGGTATTCATGATAAATTGATACTTATCTGCGATGGAACATATGCTTATCATCAGAAAAGTTCCAACAATGAATATCAAAGAAAATCTTATTCAGGCCAAAAAAAGATGCCATTATGCAAACCGTTCACAATCTGTACAACTAATGGATTCGTAGTTGATATGTTGGGGCCGTATCTTGCTAATGTCAATGATGCTGAAATTATGCGACGTGTAATAGAAAACCCCAACGGTTTGTGCAATTTATTGCTTCCAGGTGATATTTTCGTTGTAGATCGGGGTTTTCGCGATGTAAAGTGCCATTTAGAATCTAAAGGATTTCGGGTGTTAATGCCAGCATTAAAAGGTGCACGCCATCAATTGACTACATGCGAATCCAATGAGTCGCGTTTTGTAACGAAAATTCGTTGGGTAGTAGAGGCGGTACACGGAATGATTAAACAGAAAAATCGCCTTCTTGATCAGAAGTTCGATAATAAAATGCTTCCTAAGGTAGGTGTATTGTATCGAATAGCATCGTTTCTTTTGAATCAATTTGGAAAGCGATTAAATTCTGATGACCAAATATCATCTGAGGTTGTTGAACATATGATTGCACGAAAAGACATCGAGAACACTTTGGCTATTATGGTTGAAGAGAATGGTTGGTTTCGAAAACGAATGCCTTTCCAAAATATTTCCTCCAATGACTTGCTTAACTTCCCGGAACTAACAGAAATTGATTTGAAAATATTATTCACCGGAACTTATCAGTATTCGCAGGCAATTTCCTACTTGGGAGAAATTCTAAATGAAGATGGTAGTTTGAATTTGCAGTTCCTCAAAGACCAGTCCAATGCACTCAAGCTTCAAGTACAGTCCCGTCACATATCTAGGAAAGTGTATCGATGCTTTATTGAATATACTCCTGATAGTATTGGTTATTCCGGAATAAAAAGTTATTTTTGTGAGTGCGCCAATGGACGAAGAACAGTTGGCTGCTGTTCGCACATTGCTGCAATTATTTATTATTTATCTTACGGACGATACTTATCAAAAATTCCGAGACCAGCCCAGCACTTATGTACACTTTTCAAAACAGACGGCATCACGCCTATTGTTAATGCCGATAGTGATGAAGATTAGTCCATCCATATAAATATAACTGTAAATAATAGTATGAGAGTAATTATGTGAACGAATGTGTATGTGTACTTCATTATTTTGAGTGTATGTGTAGTGTGTACGTGTATGTGTATGTGTACTTCATTAATAAACATTTGATTTAATACGATTATAGTTTATTCTTTTATAATTATTTCAATTTACTTTATTTTATTATTTTTTTAGTACCTGCACCTATTTATTTAATCGATTCCGGAAAATTACTTGTAGATTTGTATTCCAAGATTCTAAACAAAAATATAGCGATGGTACCAAAAAGCTATGATAATTTTGAAAAAAAAAAATTTTTTTAAGTACCTTCCACCCATTTTATTGGTTCGAAAAAATTACTCGTTGTAGAATACCGTCTCAAAAGTCTACAAAAAAAATATGGCAATGGTACAAAAAGCATATCATAATTTTAAAAAATAAAAAACAATATTTTATTTTTTTAAACATCCGCCTACCTATTTTATTAGTTTGAAAAAATTACTTGTTGTAGAATACTATCCCAAAATTCTACATAAAATATATGGCGATCGTACCAAAAGCATATCATATTTAAAAAAAATAAAAAGAAATACTTTATTTTTTAAAAGTACCGCCTACCCATTTTATTGCTTCCATAAAATTATGTCCTATAGGAAACTACTCCAAGATTCTATAAAAATTTTTTCGTAATTGTACAAGAAAGATATCGGGACTAAAAAAAATCAAGAACACTTATTTATTTTTTTTATCAATGTTTCTGTCATCAGAAACCTTTCCCGAATTTTCCATAAATGTGTCTCAATGATATCTACAACATATTAAAATTTTATCAAAATCGGTTAAGCCGATCAAAAGATATGAATTATTTTCAAAATTTTTATTTTTATTTTTTACAGCAAAACGGTTCAATATTAAGGGCTAATATTTGACCAAATTGTAAGTGACACTGATAGCAATCAAAGCAAAAAAAATGAGCATGATCCGTGCGGGGGCACATTGACCCTTCTTATCCGGCTACGGCCTTTATGGAAATAAACGTTTGGATACCATAACTAAAGTTTCAAACTACAAGAAAAAATATTTTTATCTTTGATTTTAATTCGCGTTATACTTATAAATAATAAAGGTATCCAGATATAGGTACATGTCCGAGTATTGGTACTTTTAACTTAATTTCTAAATGTTGAGCGAGACATAATATATTAACTTCTTAATGGCTAGTTAAGAAGATATTCGACTTCGAGGATGCAACGCGTAAAATTCGACTAAGTCCGCATAAAATTTTTTTTTGAAAGTTCTAGACGTTCTGATAAGAATTCCGTTTTTTAGTAGAATTCTAAGAATTCTGAAAGGAATTTCTACGATCGAAAACGATCCGGTCACTAGTTAAGAAGACATTTGACTTCGAAGATCTGCCGTGAACGTCATTTGCGTAAGTTTTGATGATGATTTTTTTCAATGGATTTTTTTGGCAAAATTACCAGAACTATCGCTAAAAAGTATCAGAAACTATAGAACTCGATTGTATGCGAGAAGAACTCTCTTTTATTCTTTATCTGCTAGAAAATGATCTGCTACGGGAAGTTAGCAGATCATTTTTTCGATCGACTGTTTTTTGGGTAAAATCACCAGAACTATTACTAAAAAGTATCAGGAACTATAAAACTCGACTGCATGCGACAAGAACTCCCTTTTATTTTTGATTTGCTGGAAAATAATATGTCAACTTCACCGACATCAAAGCAAGTCATATAAATCAAAAAGATATATTTCGTACATCATACAATCGGTAGAATAATGCGTGTAACATGTAACAACACTGTCTTAAAAAGAAACAGATGACATTAGCATTACACATCGACGTCATAAATGGACATAAAAAATTAGAAAACCAATAAAATGCAGAAATGAAAAAAATCACAAATAGTTTTAAAAAATTTAAATTAGACTGAAGTCTATCGTTCGTTGTTAGGTGCTTCTTAAGTGTGTTAATTTTTAGAAGAAAGCCGGTATCTTTATATAAATTCGAATAAATTAAAACTAAAAAAAAAAAACCATTTTTTTAATTTGACGATAAAATCATTAACTATTCATATTTCTAAAAAAGTATTTCTAGAAAATTTTCCTTAATATTTTATTACTTATATGTTTTCTTTATATTTATTTATACACATGTTATTTTCTTAAAGAAAAAGGAGCACATGTATACGAGTCAAGAAATATCATTTCATAAGAGAGCGTTTCACAGACTAAACTGATTTTTAATTTTTACCGTATATCTAACTAACTTCAACATTTTTAATTCTCATACGCGCTGCGTGTGTTTTAACTTAAAAATAAGTTTAAGTTTAGTAATCGAAGGAAGAAGATAGAGCCGTACGATATGATATGTTGGGCAAAAAATTATACGTATATCCACATTTACATGCATCTAAAAAAAGTTTAAGTAATAAATAAAGTAAAGAAACCATCCTTCTCTCTTCGTTTTGGTGAGCAGTTTTTCAAACGCTTGTTAACGCGATTTCTGTACCGCGCTTAGTATTTAACCGTCTACACTGAGAGAAAAGTTATACTAATGGTATATTCCTTCGAATCTTCCCTTTCGATTGTAATCGGAAGGGACATGCTTTCTTTCCCATGACTTCTGGCCCTGCATCCGTTCGAAAAGCTACTTATAGTTGCGAGAATATAAAATTCAAAAAGTAATATATTAATGTGTACCGCGTGGATACGAGTATTACCGATAATCTGGGACACGTGTACCAAGACTCTAAAAAGAAATTGACAAAGTTATCGGGATATATTCCGATAAGAGCGACGGAAAGTAACAACTTTCCTCCCTAGGACGGAAAGGGACAACTTTCCGCCTGCTATGCAGGGTGAAAAGTATCAACTTTCCTCCTTGGCATGAAATTGGCCACTTTCACCCCTCTCTACAGGCATGGAAAGTCGGACTGTCCGTGAAGGTGTTATGAAAATAAAACAAATCATACCTCTCCCTTCGACCTTTGTAAGCAGTCTTGACGCGATTTCTGTACCGCGTACTTTAGTACTTAACGCGTTCGCGACACAACACGATCATAATGCCGGCAATAGTGTGGAATTATTTTATTAAACGAGGCAATTTGGAGGTAGACTGCCGTTATTGTTCCGTACCAATTACAGCAAATAGTGGAACTACCTTGAGAACATATATGAGATATCATATGCAACGTAACCATCAACACTTTGCCGAACAGCTTAGAGACGATCTTCGATTACCCGTCTGATTTAATCACGCTACATTTTAATGTTATAGTCAACCAGGAACTTCAACACTTGCAGCGTATGAAGACCCAGTTCTATTTAGGGAACTACTGGATGAAGTAAAACAGTGGTTAAAGGATGGAGAAAAGTAAAAAATATAAATTTAAGACCAACACAGATGCCCTAACCGGTACGTAAGTCCTCAACGGTATGTAAGTACACATTTCTTACAGAATAAAAACATTAAAAACCAGCGAAAAATGACCAATTCGGAAAATTTTACTTTATGGAATTATTATGGAATATGCCGTAATTGTGGCACCCGGATGAATTGTATACAATGGAGGACGGAAGTAATTGTAACAATCGTTATGGCAGATAAATCAGAAATATCGAACTGGTTTAAAGTAAATGAAGCCGATAGCGAAGCAACGTGCGACGTGAGTAATAAAAAATTTAAGTTATAAAAAAAATAGGACACGTGATTTCAGATCACATATAAAAAAAAAAGAAACACGAACGATTATACAAACTGGATAATTTACAAATACCTTTCGAAATTAAATTTGCCTATAAATAGTTGCCCTTCTACTATGCAAAGTGCCAATTTTGCTATACGAAAATGTGTTATTTGTGGAAAATATCACAATTAAATAAGCATTTTGATACATGCTCGATACGAAATCGAATGTAAGTAAACATTCAAGTAAAGATTCTATATAATCTTAGAACAAATATTAAGTTCGATGTTTCATATATCATGAAAGAGAACCATTATTTACCTTTAACGTATAACGCAAGGGAAATATATTATCTAAAAAGTCGAGTTTGCAGGGATTGATAAAGGTGAGAAAATATTTACCTTGATCGTTATTCTTAGATTTGCAAAGATTAACGGCATATTAAAATATTATATAGAATCGTGTATAAATAATTGTGTATAAATATTTTAAATAAGATTATTGTCTCATTTTTTTTAATCACGCATTTTATTGCAGACAAGGAACTTCAACGGAGGATATAGATACGGATATAGATGTACAAGAAACCGCTACACAAGATGTAGAGGATATGATTATACCAGAAACCACACATCAAGACAAAGCATCTAATTTGTTTGGACCAAATCCATTCGAGGAACTAACGGCATGGGTCAAAGAAGAAAAAAGTAAAGGGGCGCTGATAATGAGTATGACGATTGCATAATATCACTTTTAATATTAATTCTTCTATTTCAGTAAAATAGAAGAGTGCCTTAATTTTTTGTTGCAATCAAGCGAAACCCAGGAAAACCACCACATGAAATTTCATCTTATAGACCAATATCACTACTGCCTGTAATATCGAAACTGTTTGAAAAACTACTACTAAAAAGCATAATGCCAATTATCGAAGAAAAAAAACTAATACCATCACATCAGTTCGGCTTCAGAAATAGCCATTCAACAATTAACCAAGTGCATAGAATAACAAATATAATAGAAAAAGCACTGGAGGAGAAAAAAGTTTGCTCTGCAATCTTTTTAGATGTAGCCCAAGCTTTTGACAAAATGTGGCATAAGGGACTAAAACAGAAGTTGAAAACATCCCTACCAAAACAATTCTCCGAAATTCTAAGCTTATATATCGCAGAGAGACGTTTTAGAGTCAAACAAGAGGGAGCATACTCGAACCTCAAAGAAATTAAAGCGGGAGTACCACAAGGTAGTGTTCTGGGTCCGGTCCTTTACATGCTGTATACCAGTGACATTCCTACATTCAAAAATAGCACAATAGCTACCTTTGCCGATGACACTGCTATATTAGCAATAAATGAAAGCAACCAAACAGCTACGAGAAAATTGCAAACAACTGTCGACCAAATTAATAAATGGACAAGGAAATGGAGAATTAAACTAAATGAATCCAAATCCATACACGTAAATTTCACCAACAGGAAGATCCAATATATACCAGTGAATATAAATGGCAATCAAATACCGTATTCAAACACAGCGAAGTACCTAAACATTACGTTAGATGCAAAATTAAGATGGAAAGCACACGTTAAAAAGAAAAAAGAGGAACTGGACATAAAATATAGAAAACTGTATTGGATGATTGGAAGAAACTCAAAAAGTTATCTTTACCCAATAAGCTACTAATATATAAACAGATCCTCAAGTCAGTGTGGACCTATGGCATACAGCTATGGGGATGCACCAAACAAAGTAACATCAATATTATTCAAAATAAATTTCAGAATAAAGTCCTAAGAAACATTGCAGAAGTACACTGGTATGTTAGAAATAAGGATCTCCATCGTGATCTGGGAGTGGAAACAGTGAACAATGGAATAAAGAAAAATGCAAGGAGATATAAGAAAAGGCTACAACAGCATGTGAACGAAGAGGCTACTCGTCTTCTAGACAACGAAGGGCTAGTGCGAAGGCTAAAAAGAACTAAACCATTTGAGTTGACATAAGAGACAATTAAATAAACACAAAGCAGTATACACGTTAAAAGTAGTGTAAAAATGACACACACCAAGGGCGCTGTTGGGCAACCCTTAAGGAAAAGAATGGATGTTTTAGTAAATTAGGATAGAATTAAATTGCTCATTAGTCTAAGACTAGATTGTAATACCCGAAGCATCTGGCAGGTGTCTTCATTAAATAAAAAAAAATTTCTTAATCACGCTACCTCTTAATGTAGACCAAGAACTTCAAGCTCGACGGCTCAGGTTATGGATATGGATGAACCCACTGCACAACATCAAAACGCACCATCTGATTTGTCCACTGAACCAGATCAACAAACGATAAGAGAAAGAAGGGCATCTGGCGATGTGGAACCACCTGCAAGAAGTCAGGACGCAACACTTAATCCGTACATTGGTCCACTCTCATGGAACATTCAGTTCCCTCCAGAACAAACGATAAGAGAAATAAGGGAATTATACACATACCATACACAATTCCATACAATGGAATTAAGAGAAATAAAAAATCAGGCGGACAAATATTTTAAAGTAAATCCCGAAAAAACAGAGGTAACATGCGTCTTTTGTCCAGAACATTTTCAAAAGTTTAAAGTATCAAAAAAACATAGAGCTCGAGACATTCGAATCCATGTTAAGAAAAAAATCATGATGTAATCAAACATCTCAACATCTAAATAAGACTCATTTCGTATTACAAGAATATTACAAGGCAAAATGTTTTCATTGCAATAAAATTGTGAATTATGTATGTGAAAAATCACCTCTGCAACGGCATTATGATACATGTCAAATAAGGCTATCGTAAGTACACGCTTGTCTATAACATTAAAATGTAGCGTGATTAAATAAGACAAAAATCTTATTTAAAATATAAGGCCGTGGCACATAGAAAAACTTAAGCAGTAAGCAAATCAGCCAATCAGCCTTATATTTTAAATAAGATTTTTGTCTGATTTAATCACGCTACATTTTAATGTTATAGTCAAGCAGGAACTTCAACAGCAGAACTTGCAGCGTATGAAGACGCAGTTTTATTTAGCGAACTACTGGTTGAAGTAAAGCAGTGGTTAAAGGATGCAAAAAGGTAAAAAATATAAATTTAAGACCAACACAGATGCTCTAACCGGTACGTAAGTCCTCAATATGGTATGTAAGTACACATTTCTTACAGAATAAAAACATTAAAACCCAGCGAGAAATGACCAATTCGGAAAATTTTACTTTATGGAATTATTATGGAATATGTATGGAATACCTTTGCAATGTCAATTTTCAGATTTATGAGGATGTTGACATGTCCAAGACAGCGGAAAGTCGCGAGAAAAAGGAAAAAAATGCCAAGCAGCCATTGACAAACCACATGGATGATGACCGTGAGTAGAGGCTCTGTTGGAAATCCAATCGAAAGAAACAGGGCTAAATAAGAGCCAATTCGCTGTTACTAATAATTGAATAAATCTCTCGCATCAAGAACAGCGAATTGGCTTTTATTTAGCTCTGTTTCTTTCGATTATATAATGAAACAATCAGATCCCCAAAAAAATATATCAAACATTCGGCAGAACCAGGCCAAGCGGAATCCAAATTAAGACGGAGCCCTCGTTTAATATCGAGAAAACCAGAAGAATCTTCAGAGGATAAGGTAAAGAAATCTGTATTTTAGAAACAGAGTTTCCAAGATATATTTTTTGTCTTATGTTACGATCATTTTTATTGTTTTATTTCAGGAAAACGAAATTTAAAATAAAAAACCTAACAATCCAAAACCAACATATCATCCGTATAAACAATACACACCAGAAGATTTAAAAAAAAGCGGTGGAAAATGTAAAAAATAAAACATATAGTGTCGCAGAGGCGGCAAAAAAACATTCGGTGCCCGTTAAAACACTCTATAGACACCTTAAAAATGTCTTATGTTACAATCTTTTTTATTGTTTTATTTCAGGAAAACCAAAACAACCTGGAGAAAAAATATCAACAGTACAAACAATACACACCAGAAGATTTAAAAAAAGCGGTGGAAGATGTCCAAAATAAAACATATAATGTCGCAGAGGCGGCAAAAAAATATTCGGTGCCCACTAAAAACACTTAAAAAATACATAAATGACTTGAAAATAATTATTTTTAATTATTTATAATTAAGCCTGGCGACTAATTCCCCCGAGCAATCGAACTGGCAATTTATTTGCATGTTCCTAAGTGACCAATTATCAATATCCGATAAAAATTGAGACTTATACTATGACTTAAAAATCTGTTTTTTTTCTCACCTGCGTACTTCTAAACCCCCCCAGGTACGGCCAGCCAGGTGTTCGGTTATCGAAGGAGAGTCGTCTACACAGGTTAAAACAGAAAATCGTATTTTTTTACAAAATCACTTGGCCAAAAGTGTCGTCAGCTCTCCGACTAGTACCTTTGCAATGTCAATTTTCAGACTTCAGAGGATGTTAATTCCTTGGTTAATTCACAAAAAGATGCGAAAAAAATGCCGCAAACAAACAACCGCTGAAAGACAAGATGAACAATATGGATAATAACCCCAGACGGAGTCCTCGTTTGGCATCAAATAAACCTTTAGAAACTTGTGAAGATAAGGTAAAGAAATCTTTATTTTAGAAACAGTTTCCAAGATATATTTTTTATCTTGTGTTATGATTTTTTTTATTGTTTTATTTAAGGAAAACCAAACAAACCGGAAACCGGAAACAACCCAGAAAAAAAGTTATAAAGCATATAAAAGATATACAGGAGAACAGTTAAAACAAGCACTGGAGGCCGTCGAAAATAATATATGTACTGTCGCACAGGCGTCCGCCAAATATTCAGTTCCGGGTCAAACGATATATAGATACCTGCCAATTCGCTGTTACCAATGATTGAATAAATCTCTCGCATCAAGAACAGCGAATTGGCTCTTATTTAGCTCTGTTTCTTTCGATTATATAATGACGTTAAACATCCCCATAAAAATATATTAAACATTCGACAGGCCAAGCAGAAACTAAAGGACCAAGGCGGAGTCCGAGGTTCAGAAAATTAGAGGATAAGGTAAAGAAATCTTTATTTTAGAAACAAAGTTTCCAAGTTATATTTTTTGTCTTATGTTACAATCTTTTTTATTGTTTTATTTCAGGAAAACAAAATTCAAAATAAAAATTCAAACACTCAAAAAACATATAATCCGTATAAACAGTATACACCGGAAGATATGGAAAAAGCGGTGAAAGGGGTTAAAAGTAAAAAGTATACTGTATCAGCACAGATGTCCTAACCGGTAAGTAAGTCCTCATGTCCTCAACAGTATGTAAATATTTCTCTCTCATAGGATTTTGAAGAAAAATAGGTTCTTATTATGACCAGACTTAACTTACGGTTTAACTTGCAAGTATCTTTTTCTAATTCTTAAAACTAGAAAAAATCCACATTAGTAGAAATAGATATGAAAAAAGTATAAAACTTATGCAGACGGTGTAAAAATAATTTATATTATATTTTATTATGTTTTTACTATGTTCAATAAAAAATAATTCTTAATCCATATTGAATATTCATACATTCGTTCGTGATTCAGAAATCTTTACAAATTAAATTGCATTGAGCTTTTTTAAGCTCTTTTTATCTTAGACGGCCTTCTGCATAAATACGTGATGAAATTTTTTAAATATAAAAATACTAATTAATATTTACGTGATAAAATTACTTTATATAAATATCAAATCTAAGAAATTAAATGTTTATTAAATTATGACATCTTAAAAAAGTAGTTTTTGTAACGAGTGGTACGTAATACCTTTGTACCTTAAAAAAACCTAAGTAACAAGTAGTACATAATATCTTTGTACCTCGAAAAAACCCAAGTAGTAATAATATCTTTATTTCAACAAAATTAAAACCCAAGTGATACACATCAAAAATTGCGTTACCTTATTGAATCCAAATAATTATCTATTAAAAAAAAATAATCTCGGAGTACCCAGATAGCAAAATGTTAGCAGAATGCGCGCAGATTGGCAGCAAATTTGATCAAAATCCCACATCAAAACCATAGCCATCTGTGTCCGCATTAAGCTCGTGTTCTGTCGACAGAGCCTGCTGACAGGCAATGTAAGCAGATTGCCAACAGAAACCGCGCAGAGCCTGCATACATAACCTGGCAGCAGATTGGCAGCAAAAACCGAGCAGAGCCTGCGCGCTCGACCTGAGAACAGATTGGCAACAAAAACCGAGCAGACTTTGTCCATAATCAGCTGTCATTAGCTCTTTAAATGATTCCTGACCTATACTGTTAATTAAGCGTTTTTTTTTATGAAAAAGGAATACAAATGTAAAATACAATAATTTTAAAAATGGAAAATATATTATATATTATAATACATGAAATACATATAAAACATTACAACTCAAGAGCTAATATTACAAAGTTTCAATGTGTGTGTGTGTGTGTGTGTGTGTGTGTGTGTGTGTGTGTGTGTGTGTGTGTGTGTGTGTGTGTGTGTGTGTCGAACGCTATTATAATTAAAATTGTACAGATAAGAAATTTAAAGACCAGAAATAAATTATCATAAATGAAATTGTTATTTTGTCAGAAATGAAATAATGAAAAAATGAGAAAAAATTATAATATTACTCAAGTATATATAAGTCAGTAAAGGATACCACAAAAAAAAAATTGTATTAACACTCAATTAATAAAAGATAATTTAAAAGAACAATAAAATTATCCTTTATAAATTATTCCTCACTAATTGAGTTCTACAATTGTTTTTTATGAAATCCTTTATCACAACCTATACTTACTTGACAAACATTTTCATTTTTTTTATCTTTTCACATTATTTTTTTGTTTACTTCTAACAAGATAACAATTACCACCGTAATATGTAATATATTACAATGACATCTGTTACATATGTTATCTCGATATCTTCATCCCGACGTCGTCTTCGTATGGAGAGATGAGGATTGCTGCTCCTCTTCTCCGATGTCCCTTTGGCTTTGGCACAGGTTTACCTAAACACACAAAATTACAATATAAAACTAGAAATCGGAAGGACGTGCATATTATAGTTGGAATGGCGCTAAAAAGACCGATTATTTATTGCAAACACGAGAAATTTCCATGTCTTATCGATTTAAAAAATGGGCGCTGAAAAGTGCCGTTTCGTCTGTTAACACAGACAGAGACCACACTGGTCTCTCCCCTCCTTCTCCCCTCAACTCCTCCTCTCTTCCTCTCCTCCTCCTCTTTCTCTCCTCCTACTTTTCCTCTCCTCGCTCTTTGGTTTTCCATATAATCGTGCTTCTGCGGAGAAAATATACACATGAAAACAATATATAAGTAAATTATACAAAGAACGAGCTTTCCAGCTAGCGACATCAATCGACACAGGTATCATTCTGTTCTTGTTCAATATTCAATGCGCAATAAAAGCAGTATGATACTTGTGTCGATTTGTGTTGCTTATAGCTAGAAATAAAAATTCCCCAAAAAGATAAAAATTATATATCGGGGTCATTCTACAATACGTCACAAACACCCCGTCACCAGTCGCGAAGGATATGGCAACTGCTAGTTAAAAAATGTTATTTCCGGTTGCGCTAACAATTACGGTTACCAAACGAGAGTTGGGCAACTTTCTCTTAGCAATGATTACTGTCAAGAGCAACCAAAAATAATACTTTTTAACTAATCGCTGCCATTCTTCGTGATTGGCAACGGGCCGTTTGCGATATGTTGTAGAATGGATCTAAGTGTCTCATGTCGTTAACGCGTAGCTAAACCTAGACATTCTAATCGATTTCGTTTTTAATTAAGAATAACTTTCAACTTTCTACATAAAATACATTAAATTTGTGTATATATATTTTTCCAGATAACATGCATGTTGCATAAGACATCGTAAAGATATCTTTAAGACAACTAAGATATCTTAAGATATCTTTAAGATATCTTTACGACGTCTTATGCAACATGATGTTATCTGGGTTTATGTTGAAAGTTGAAATATTAGTATTTAAAAGCAAAAACAATACAAATGTCCAGTTTTAGGTACTCGGCCGGGCATTGATATTTTTACCTTAAAATAATATAATTCTTAGTCGTTTATCGTTTCTTCAGAGTCGTCTTTCTCTCTTGTCCTCTCGTCGCTCCAAAAGTTGCAGCTGACTCTTCTTACGACTGTCCGTGTGCGTGGATCACGCATCTTGCTGCGATGTCTTTCCTTTGCAATGCGCACAGCTTCCCACATTTAAACTTGGAATTCAGATCGCGTTGGCTTCTGAAAGTGCCGGTTCCTGCATACAGTTTCTAGAAGAAAGTGTGAAATACATCAGAAACGTAATATTTAAAATCTGTGTCAGTAAAAATGGAAAAATTCGTACCGTATATTGCCCTCATCAGACGAGCATTATTGTACAAGGATCGCTGCCCTTCCTCTCGGCCCTACCAGGTAAACGACAGCATCAGTCAATCCTTTCCTTCAAAAAGATTTACGGCTTCCTTTAAATAGAAGCCATCGATGTATTTGAAATAAATTACCTAAAAAAAAAAAGAATAATTAAAATGCGTAGTAAAAGCTACTTTTATATTTATATATATAAGATTTATAAATGATCCGGAGTCCCGGATCATTTAGTGACCCTGATAAGCAATTTGTACAAGGAGAGTGCGGCTGTCATTAAGCTGGAGAACAAAAAATCGAAACCCTTCAAAACACATAAAGGAGTGCGGCAGGGCTGCATATTGTCACCCAGGTTATTCAACGTCTACGGCGAATATATAATGAGACGCGCCCTGGAAGGATACAACGGGGGAATAATAATCAACGGCAAAAACTTGAATAATCTCCGATACGCTGATGACACCACCTTAATAGCGAAAAACGAAGAGGAACTAACCAAAATGCTGGAATTAGTTACCAAGGAAAGCAATGAAGTAGGTCTACATATCAACCTGGAGAAGACCAAACTCATGGTGATTGACAGGGGCAACACGACACAACGAAACAATGTACGCCCAGACATGGAAACAGTCAAGGAGTTCATCTACTTGGGATCCTTAATCTCCAACATAGGAGGAAGCGAAGTAGAGATAAGAAGACGGATAGCAATGTCGCGAACAGCCATGGCGAACCTCAGGAGAATATGGGAAGACAAACAAATAACAATGAACACAAAGATAGCTCTAGTGAGATCCCTAGTGTTCTCTATATTCTCATATGGAGTGGAGACATGGACCATCAAGGCAACGGACAGACGCCGCATAGATGCGTTTGAAATGTGGTGCTGGAGGCGGATGCTGGGCATCCCCTGGACGGCAAGAAGAACGAACGTGTCAATTCTCAAGGAGCTGAACATCACCGATCGACTGTCCACTATCTGCCGCAGAAGAGTTCTCCAATACTTTGGTCACATCACACGTAGAAACCAGGACAATCTCGAAAAACTGATTGTACAGGGGAAAGTTGAGGGGAAGAGACCAAGAGGCCGTTCTCCATCGCGCTGGCTGGATCAAATAAAAGATATCACAGGCCAACCACTACAAAAGAATCTCCGAGAAGCGGAAGACCGCCATTGTTGGAAGACGGTGGTTCGCCACTGTACATGACCATAATGTCACGACTCTTCAGACATGAAGATACGACGAGAAAGAAGAAAAGAAGAAGATTTATAAAAAACAGATAAGTTTGTCAAAAGGATGTATACTTGTAAACAATATATACATATATATAAATTACAGGAAATTAAAGGAGCTACTCGATCGCGTGAAGGCAGAGCTGAAGTAAGAATAAAATGTATATTAATATGAAACTCCTCTTTTTCTAACTTTGTGTAATCTTTTTGTTTTCATATCGACCACAACATTATTCGCCGATGCTGTAAGAACAATTTTGCCCTCATTAATTCTTAAATATGTATCATATTTTCGAATGCATCCGTCTGTTTTAATAGTCTATTCATTTTTATTCATATCTATTAATATACATTTCATTCTTACTTCAGCTCTGCCTTCACGCGATCGAGTGGCTCCTCTAATTTTCTGTAATTTATATATATGTATACATTATTTACAAGTATACATCCTTTTGACAAACTTATCTGTTTTTTATAAATCTTTGTAGATACAAGTATAAAAGTAGCTTTTGTCTGTATTTCATTTCGGAACTTCCTGTGAATAATGGATACCATGTCCCTCGTTTTTACCACACGGTAATGGCAACGTGTTTTCTTGTTAATAGATCTGGATCTTGCGGCATTCTGTAACTTGAGAAAAGTATATTAATATATTTTATCAGCAACTGCAGAAAGTGTTAAATTTTGTGCATTGTGTGTGTGTGTGTGTGTGTGTGTGTGTGTGTGTGTGTGTGTTTGTATGATAGACGATGATGTGTATACGTGTGTATTTGTGTATGTCTGTATTTGTGAAGCGTACCCGATGCAAGGTGAAGTGTTGTGTGTTACGTGCGGTTGTGTGTGTGTGTGTGTGTGTGTGTTATGTGCGTGTTGTGTATATGGATGTGTCATGTGTGTATATTAATATTAGTAGGCGTAAGGTTCTCATCCAGCATCCTGTTGATGTCCTCGATGTCGACGTCGATCATCCCTGATACGATAGTAGCTGTTGCTGTGCTCCTCCTCTACTTTACTAGATTTTCATCCAAAAACGTCGTTTGGTACCTCGATGACTTGCTAATGATGCGTTTTGGCCAATCTATATCTATATTTGTAAGTATAAGAATATATGTTAATATATTTTGTACATTAGAAGTATAGTAATGTTGTTTGCGTTCTATAATATGTGTATATACCCAGTGAAAACAACCTAATCAAAATGATACGAGCCATCATTTGGCTTATCACATTTCACCTTTTATTCTGTCAATAAGTGCCTGATGTCTCAGGAAATTCCGGATCCCAAAAACCTTTAAAAAGATTATGTAAATTCGCTTACTTTTGTAATTTACATTGTTTTGAAGTACACAATCGACTCCCAGGTAGAACAGAGGAAGTGAAGATAAACGACGATGTTTTGACGTCATTTCGATTAGGCTGTTTTCACTGAGTGCACATTAATAATTTGTCAAAATATTCAATCTTATAATTATATGATAAAAGAATAATCTCACGTTTTATGTTTTATGTTGATTCCATGTGTATCATGGTTGCAACAATGTATTTAGACGACTCCACATCGTCGTCTCCATCACTGTCCCTGTCATCCAGTAATGTATTTTCCCACAAAGGCATTCTATAACATTTCGCTTTGACTTCGTTTAATTTAACAAGAACGATCTCACTACTGATATTGCCACATTTATATATTCCAAAGGCTGAGGATACTATGTCGCCTATGTTATAAAAATTATCCACCTCTAAAAATCGTTTAACAGCCAAACGATATGACCTGTTGTCTGCGACAATATTTGAAACGATACAGATTGATCCATCGAACAAAATACAACAATTGTCTCGTACGTCAGTACTTAGGTATAGTCCATTAAATTGTATTTTACAATAATGAAGACCATTATTACGTGGCATTGATACACGAATGGATGACTCAATATTGAGATTAGGTTTAGACCCGTGAAGTTGTTGCTCTGTCATTCTATTAAAGAATTGTTGAAGAGGTAGATCTGGTTTTCTACAATACTTCCTAAAAATTGACATATTATTTTCGTACGGAAAAGCGGAAAAAGAATCTAAATTGCCAAGACGTCTAACGTCATTGACGAGATGCACAAGACAATGGACATTATAGCTATTAAAATTTGGACCATAAAGAGAGTTACAACGAAGAACAAATTTTTGCAACGCAAGTTCTGCAAACTTGAGATCCTTTCTCGATGGACACTTTGAGACCAAGACTCTTATAGCACAGTGTAAGAGTAAGAAGTGCTTGTACAATTGTTCATCCAATATACCATACAATACAACTGGCCCTGTATAGAGAAGAAATTGGCGAAACTCTGTTGCTTTATATTTCGAATATACATCTAGAGGTCTAGGTTGTCTTGCAAATTCTGTGGGACAATATTTTTTTAAAATATTTAAACGATTAGAAATTCTAGAAATAGATCTTCTCGAAAGCTTCGCCTCCCGTGAGTATTTTCCATGCACCCACGCAGTGCACAGTTTCTTCATAACACCTATATTCACAGAATGCATATATTCGAAAGGGACTTGCGAAACCATTCCCATTGGCAGTGCTGATAACGGGCTTCTGCCCTCTTTGTGATGATCTTCATCTATGCATAATGCATATTCTTCATCAGTGCGAAGAGGATGATCGACACCATTAAAGACACAGCGACCATCGCTTTGTGTGCCAGAAACTTTGCACTTTGAACAGGGATGAAAAGACATATGACCACGATGATTTAAAATAAAAGCTCGAGCTGGTGCATCAGCTATGAAACACCTTAACTTTATTGGTATTTTATTTCCACGAAAATGTATACCTCCATTGGACATAATTGCTTTTACATCGGCAACGAATTTTTTGAAGAAAATATTGGGATCATGTGGCTTTTGTGCGCCTTTATAAATTCCTACAACTATTGGTTTCATATTTTGTACATTTGACACTCTGCATTGAATCGGCCAGATATGAATACTAGCCGATTTATCTAACGTACATCCATCTGTATTAAAATCGAGTTCCAATTCTCTAACAACTGCACCTACAAATAAGGAATTTGAGAGATTTTCAACAATTGCAGTATCAAGGTTAAAGTGAATGTATTCTCCTGGTTCGACATTACATACAACAACACGATGTCGTGGTGTATTTAGAAGAGTTCTAACATCTTTGGGCAAAGTAGACAAGCAGGAATGTGTTCTCAAAACCGACAATACACTGTTACCTTGGGAATGTGTCAGATTATTGTCAACAAAGCAAGACGCTAAATGTTCGGAAAAGGATGATTTTGATGAACTAGTAAAAAGTAAAGAGCATGCACGAGAATCATGTAAAGAGGTGGAAGAAGAGCAAGATACCGTATCATCTTCTACGTTAACGCAATTTTCTTCAAGATCAATATTATTATTATGTAAGACATTAATATTACTCGAAAAACTATAACCTCTTATTTCAACGGGTGAAGCAGGAATAATATCTTGCGATGTGGAATTATTACTTGACTGTATGCGTGCAACGTTACATATTGTTTGAGATTTTTGCGAACGTAAATTCTTTCTTACTTGAATCATAATCCTACTTCGTTGTCTCATAGACAACTTATGCAGCAACTTTCGCGAGGTGGATAATTTAAAATGAGGTTTCATATTTACGTATATTTCCTGTTGCAGAAACGCGAAAGATGTATAGTAGCCTCGAATCACAAGTCACAAATTCGTTGAGTGTAACTCACTGCAGTCACTGATGTTGAACTGATCCTTCTTCTTCTTCTTCTTGGTAGGAAATAACAGTTGAACTCCGAATGGCTACGTGCAGCATGCACGTTAAATTATTGTCTATAAAGTAAGAAGTTAAATCATGTTCGTGAAAGGATGATTCTGATAAAGAAATACAAAATAATGGAAATGTATACACAAAAAACGTAAAGAAGTGGAAGAAAAGCAAAAGATCTTTTATTATCATTCTCTATTTTACACAACACGTGTGATAAATGTCTCAATATCAACGTTAAAGGTATATTTAATATTAATTACACTCGAAGAACTACATCTTGCAACCAATGAAGCAGAAATATCTTGCAATGCGGAATTATTCAATTTTATATGTTATGCAAACATTTATAGTTACACGTGAAAGAATTTTGCAAGTGCAATTTTCCCCTTATTTTAATTATATAATCTTTACTTCGTTCTCTCGTGTACAATTTATGTAGCGACGTGAGGTGTAAAATAAAAATTAGGTTTTATATTTACGCACCTTCCCTATTGTACGGGCAAAATGTGATATCCTCGCAGCACAAATCACAAATTCGTCGAGTGTAACTTATTGCTACCGCCACTGGTCACAGTTGAACTCGGAATAAGCGCCATAAGCAGTAACACGCCACACGCCACGTGTAACACACCGTGGAACTCAATATCCAATCACGAGGTCCTCCAATATGGCGCCACCAATCTGAGATCTCCCTTTTCGCGCCTAACCGATACATCGCGATTGCCATTAGTTCGGTTAGGCGCCAAAAGAGAGATCTCAGATTGGTGGAGCCATATTGGAAGACCTCGTGATTGGATATTGAGTTCCACGGTGTGTTACACGTGGCGTGTGGCGTGTTACTGCTTATGGCGCTTGTTCCGAGTTCAACTGTGACCAGTGGCGGTAGCAATAAAGTTACACTCGACGAATTTGTGATTTGTGCTGCGAGGATATCACATTTTGCCCGTACAATAGGGAAGGTGCGTAAATATAAAACCTAATTTTTATTTTACACCTCACGTCGCTACATAAATTGTACACGAAAGAACGAAGTAAGGATTATATAATTAAAGTAAGGGGAAAATTGCACTTGCAAAATTCTTTCACGTGTAACTGTAAATGTTTGCATGACATATAAAATCGAATAATTCCGCATTGCAAGATATTTCTGCTTCATTGGTTGCAAGATGTAGTTCTTCGAGTATAATTAATATTAAATATATCTTTAACGTTGAGACATTTATCACACGTGTTGTGTAAAATAGAGAATGATAATAAGATCTTTTGCTTTTCTTCCACTTTTTTACGTTTTTCGTGTATACATTTTTTTTATTTTGTACTTCTTTATCAGAATCATCCTTTCATGAACATGATTTAACCTCTTACTTATTTATAGACAATAATTTAACGTATATTTCCAATATAACAGTAGTATGTTGCATCGGTTCTAAAAACACATACTTGTTTCTCTAAATTGGCCCACAAAGATATGTCATGCAAATGTTAGAATATTCTTTTAAATACACCACAATATTGTGTTATATGTATATAATTAATTATGTCAAACCAGAAGAATTATATTCACTTTAATCTTAAAACAGAAATTGTTAAAAGTCTCTCAAAAGCTTCATGCATTTCTAACTATATTGTTAACTAGAGTCATAGATGTACTTGTAATTACGAAACATATTAACATACATTCTTATATACTTACAGATATTATAGATATGCAGCGGTTAAAGCGCGTCATTAACAAGCCTTTACGATATCAAACGACGTCTTCGGAAACAAGTCCTCTGAAAAGGAAGAAAACAGCAGCAGCAGGAACTGAGACTAACGCATCAGGAACGATCGACGATGACTTTGAGGACATCAACAAACAGCTGGAGAGCAGGAGCCCTACGCCTACTGATGACATTATTAATACAGACATGATACAGTCATATACACAACATACACCTCAATACACGCACACAAACACACAACCGCACACGAACACACAACTGCACACAAACATACAACCGCACACAAACACACAACCGCACACAAACACACAACCGCACACAAACATTTTATCATACACAACATGCGCTCCACAAATACAGACATACGGAAATACACCACACGCGTACACACCGCCTGTCATACAAGAACACACATACAATAATGCACCACACCCGTACACACCGCCTGCCATACAAGAACACACATACAATAATGCACCACACCCGTACACACCGCCTGTCACACAAGAACACACATACAATAATGCACAAAATTTTACACTTTCCGCAGGTACTGATAAAATATATTATACTAATAACACTTTGCCTCAGTTGCAGGATACCGTTGCAAGATCCAGGTCGTTTCAAGACACACGTTGCCATCAACGTTATGGTGAAAATGAGAGACGGTATTCTCAAAAGGTGACTGATGTTCGTTCACAGGAAGTTCCGATGCAAGAAAAAAGTACAGACAAAAGGTACTTTTATACTTATTTGTACAAAGATTTATAAGAAAAAAATGAGTTTCTCAAAAGGATGTATATTTGTAAATAATTACATATATAAATTACAGGCAAGAGGAGCGACTCGATCGCATGGAGGCAGAGCTGAAGTAAGTATGAAATATATATATTTTAATATAAAACGTTCTCTTTTTCAAAGTCTAACTTTGTGTAATGTTCATGTTTTCAGAAAAATAAAAGGACTATTAGAAAATATATTAAAATGCGTACAGGATCGCCATTCCGCAACAGTAAAACCTGCTGGATTTCCTATATCAACATTACAGCAGATGGACGTATTCGAAAACATTGACCAGAACGGTTATTCCGATGCTGTAAGTTAAGAACACTTTTGCTCTCATTAACTCAAATATGTATTTATTATGCATTTTAATTAATCTTAATTTTTTCAGGTAAATTATTTCGAATATGTCGGTGGCTTTCATTTAAAGGAAGCTGTAAATCTATGCTTGAAGGAAAGCTTAACCGACTCACTGACGCGGTCATTCACCTGGTGGGGCCGACAAGAAGGACAGCGACCCTTGTATAAAGCTCGTCTGATTACAGCAATATACGGTACAAATTTTTCCACTTTTACTAACAAAGATTTTTAATATTATGTTTCTGATATATCTTATACTTTTTTCCAGATGCTGTATGCAGGAACCGGCACTTTCCAAAACCAACGCGATCTGAATTCCAGGCTCAGATGCGGGAGGCTGTTCGCGTTGCGAAGGAGAGAAATCGCAGCAAGATGCGTGGTCCACGCACACGGACAGTCGAGGCGAGAGGGGTCAACCACGACTTTTGGAGCGACGAAAGGACAGGAGAGGAAGACAACCCTGAAGAAGAAACGTTAAACAAATAAGAATTACATTATTTGTTTCAGGTAAAAATGTCAAAGTCCGGTCGAGTACCTAAAACTGGACATTCGTGTTGTTTTTGCTTTTAAATAGTAATATTTAAACTTTTACATAAAATTTTACATAAAATTGTATACAACAATGTAATATATAACGTATATTCTATGAAGGAAGTTAAAATATTTTTAATTAATAACGAAATCAATTAGAATGTCCAGGTTTAACTACGCGTTGAGATATGAAACATTTAGAGTTATTCTACAATACGTCGCAAACGCCTCGTCGCCAACCGCGAAGAATGGCAACAGTTAGTTGAAAATTATTAATTCCGATTGCGCTTATTGACAGTTACGGTTGTTAAGAAAGTTGAACTTTTGAACTTTTTGGCAATAGCAACTGGCAATCGGCAATCAGAAATTACACTTTTCAACTAGCGTGTTGCCATTCTTTGCAATCCTGACGACGGGATGTTTGCGACGTATTGCACAATGACTCTAACAGTTTTTAATCTTATATGTATAATTTACTTATACATTGTTTTTATAAGTACCTTTTCTCTGCAGGAGAATCTGTGAAGAACCAAGGCAAATGGATCCTAAGAGCGAGGAAAGGAAGAAGAAAAAGAAGGAGAGGAGGAGAGCAGAAGGAGTAGGAGAGAAGGGCAGAAGAAGTTGAGGGATGAAGGAGGAGTTGAGGGGAGGAGGAGAGAGACCAGTGTGGTCTCTGTCTGTGTTAACAGACGAAACGGCACTTTTCAGCGCCCATTTTTTAAATCGATAAGACATGGAAATTTCTCGTGTTCGCAATAAATAATTGGCCCTTTTTAGCGCCATTCCAATTATAATATGCACGTCCTTCCGATTTCTAGTTTTATATTGTAATTTTCTGTGTTTATAAGTAAACCTGTGCCAAAGGGACATCTGAAGAGGAGCAGCAGTCTTCATCTTTCCATGCGAAGACAACGTCGGTGTGAGGAGGAAAGCCAGCGTATGTCGAGACAGCGTGTAACAGATGTGATTGTGATATTACATATTATGGTGGTAATTGTTATCTCGTTAGAAACAAATAGAGAATTAAAAAATGAAAAAATTAAAATGGTTGTGTGTGTGTCAAGATGTACAGCTTATTAGTAAAGAATATTATAAAAGATACTATATATATAAAAAAGATATTGTACTAAAAACCAATTAGTGGAGAATATAATAAGAAAATTTTACTGATTTTTAAATAATATTTTTAATTAATTACCTCTCATTAATTGGTTGTTATTACAATTGTTCTCTATAATATCCTTTACTGACCTACATATACTGGAATAATTTAATTTTTTTCTTATCTTTTTATTATTTTGTTTCTAACAAGATAATTTGATTTATGATAATAATTATTTCTGGCCTGCTAAATTTCTTACCTGTAAAATTTTAAATATGATAGTGTTCTACACCACACGCATATATACATTGAAACTAATGTATGTAATATAATTATAGAGCGCCATTCTAATAATTTAATATATTATTGAGTTGTAAAATATTTGTTTTATACATTTTATGTATTGTAGTATATAAAATAAAATATATGTATGTTCTATTTTTGAAATTATATGTATATTATTCCACATTTGCATTCTTTTCTCATAAAAAGAAACGTTTAAATATACAGTACAGATCAGAGATAATTTTTGAATTAAGAGCTAAATGCGCGTCACTTCAACAGCTGATTATCGACAGGATCTGTTCAGTTTTTGCTGCCACTCTGTTCTCAAGTCACGCGCGCAGGCTCTGCTCGATCTTTGTTGTCAATCTGCTGCCAAGTATGTGTGCAGGCTCTGCGCGGTTTCTGCTGCCAATCTGCTCACATTGCCTGTCAGCAGGCTCTGTCGCATTTCTGGTTACAGTTTGACAACATCGTCTGATAGAGCAGTTTTCGCGTGCAATTTGTTGCCTTTCTGATACCAAAAATTTAATGCAGATTCTGCTTGGAATCTGCTGCTCAGGTTTGGCTATCTGGGTATTTAACATCTAATCACGATCACAATGTCGGGATGAGCGCGATCCTCGGCGCGTGCTCGCTGAAACCCTTTCGTGATCGTGTTGATTTTTTACTTCCTCGCGGATAAGCAGTAATAACCTGCAGGTTATTACCCCATGGGGAATGGTCATTGTAACGGATAGCAGGTAGTCAGTGGTGAACTGTCACGTTGTGAAATTCACAAATGAGACAGGCGTGTTAATTGTTCGCGCGTTACGACAATATTTATCTACTATCATAGCGGCAGATTAATATCACCGGGGCGTGAAGTACTGGATAGGTCATGCGCCTCGCGCGGCGAGCTCTCCATTTATCTTCCTGACATCACTATTGGAGTAGCTAAGTGGAAGAACTTACGTTTAATGAGCCGATAGTAGTATGCACGTTCTCTTCGACGGCAGACGAGCCCGCCGCTTGAAGAAGTCTTATGAGTAATTCTCCCGAAGTTTGTCGCAATTATCCGACAATTCTCCAAATCGACCTCTTAACATCGAAGTGCTGTAATTTAAGTCGTTTTTTTCTCGTTCACTACGCAACACGTGTGTTATCAGTATGAGAGCCGCTTCTGATTCCGGTGAGACATTCTATTTGTCTGCGTTACCTCGCATATCCATAAGAAAATATGTATATGTATATGGATGCTCGTTATGTTTTTAATCTGTAAAGTTTTATGAGCTGCATATTATGTTTGTCTTGCATCTCGCACGTGGCCTGATAAACGCAAACTGTCAAATTGAAAATTTTTCTGGCATTCTAAAGAAGCCTAATGTCAGCCGTAAGTGCCGTAACTCATTATTCTACTCTATCTTGTATCTTATTGTCGCTATCTCATTTCCTACTATACAGTGATGTAATAGATATACTTGCATGTAGTAAATGTATGTACTTGCATAGTATGAAATACACCAATGTGACGTGTCTGACTCGGTATTGCCGTTTTGTGCTTCTTTCTATGTGGCTGTCAAGTGTCAAGTTAAAAGAAAGAGCAGAGAATAAAAAGAATAGATAACTGAGAAACATTTAAGAAGCAAAGATCGCGAAGTTGATCTTGTAACATATGCTCGTCTCAAAGAAAAACGTTCTCTATTTTTTTTTATTTTCGAGCGTCAGGCATCGAGCATCGATGATAGGAAATAATGTTGTGATTTGTCCGGCTCGGCTCTGCAGCTATACATTTCACGTAGCTCTCAAAAGACTCATTAAAAAAAAAAAAAAGCGGAGAATAAGAAGCATAGATAATTGTGCAAAGATGTAACTGTCTAAATTAAGAATACCAGAAGATCACGTGGACTTTCAGTATCTCTGGAGAACAAAGAGAAGAGCGTTCTCTATTTTTTTTTATTTTCGAGTGTTAGGATCGATGATAAGAAATGATGTTGTAACTTGTCCTGGCACCGCAGCTTTACGCTTCACGTAGCTCTCAAGAGACTCATTAAAGAAAGAAAGCGGAGAATAAGAAGAATAGATAACTGTGCTAAGGTGTAACTGTTTAAATTAAGAATATCAGCGGAGATCGCGACGTGGACTTTGCAATAGAAGAGTGTCTTCTATTTTTTTTCATTTTCGAACGCCTCAGGATCGATAGTAGGAAATGGGGTCTCTGAGTGACATACGACCTCTTTTCCATACCGCGAGACTGTTTGGATGTGGACTTTTCCTCGTCAAGGAAGACGATATCGTGATAATGAAGTACGGCGCTGTTTATTCGGACCTGTTTGCATTCCTGTATGCCAGGGAAAGAGGAAAAGGAAAGTAAACTTGAAAAGAGAGAGAAAAACGATTTCCATTATTTTCCATTTCTAAGATCAAGATGTCCATACAACTTTTTCCAATCATACTAGACAAACATCAGATTTATTTAAAGATATTTAAATGTAAAGTGTATTGGTAACAATGCAATAATAATTAATAACCTATCATATGAAAAAGCATGAAAATTGGCTGATAGAAAATATCTAGTCCCTTGGGTAATGTCTCGATTGCGCAGCTACCCTCTTAACAAAGAAATTATTAGAGAAAATGAGAAGCAACTAACGTACTTCGTTCCCGTGGCTGACATCAGGATTTTGTATATTTCATTTCCCGTATCTGACATGCGTGACCCATTTTTGCTTCAACAACAGATCTGTTGTCATATATAATAAGATCAAGTCGAGACTATGATTACATAAAAATATGATCATATCACGCCAAATTTCGGATCTGATTACATATAATCATAAAATTAGATCTTTTCATATCTAATTTAGAACCTTTCATATTTAATAATATATTTTAAATCTGACCATATTATACCCATTTTTTTTCTCGGGTATTTCAAAATATAATATTCGAAATATGTATTATTATACATATAAACTACAATTTCATTAGTGTTTATATGTTCAGCGTTTAAAAATTATGACTTTAATGTTGCTTTCAAATATTAAATAATGTTACATGGAACGCGTGATTCCGTGATATCCCTCCTTCACCTACTGTGTCGGAAATGATCGGAAACAAATAAAAAAAATTTTTCGGAATAGTTTTGATCTACCGCACAAACTGTATTTACGGATAATGGTAAAACATTTGCTCACATAAATTTCAACAATTCCTACGAGTAAATGGTAAACATAAAGTATACGGCTTCGTATAATATAGCAACAAATGGTTAGGCTGAACGTTTTACAAACAAGTTTTACGTCGTATAAACTGTGATTCTTTAAAGAACGAGAATTAAAATTAAAACCAAGAATGTTTTCCCTCTTACCAATGCCAATAAGATTGTATTTTAGTATTACAGAAAAGAAAGAGTCCCCCCGTAGCCCTCGGCGGGGGAACAGGAAGTGCAGAGAGTGAGTGAAAAAGAGTCACGGCAAAGGGTGACACGGAGAGGAGGGAAGGCGGAGGAAGAGCGATAGGGGTGAAGGAAGCAGAGAGGAGGTGGAGCAAATGGAGGTGAGGTGAAAAGGAAGAGGAAACGGCAGAAATTTGTCAGAGATGAGGAGGCCGGAGAATGAGGTTAGGTCGAAGGGAACAAGGGAGAGGGAGGAGATGGCACGAGAGGCGAGAGTGACACGACAGTTTAAGGCGGATTCGCAACACGCAGCACCGCAACGGGTGGCAGGGACAAGCGGCGAGATCGGGAGATCGAAGGGAGGGGACAATGGAGCGAGGGGAACAGGTAAGGTGTACACGTGGCAGCAGCAGAGAAGGCGGACCGAGGAGACGAGTGCGAGTGGTGGAAGAGAGTAAGCGGTTGCCAGAGAAAGAATTGGAGGCGGAAGGAGCGAAGGTAAGGTGGAGGTGAAAGAGAGAAGTGCAATAGGTCAGAGGGGGAAAGGAAGGAGAGAGAGAAAGCGGAGCAAAAGAGAGGTGGTTAATCTAAGTGCGTTTTCAGTTATCTCAGGATGGAAGAAAAAGGAAGGGCATTAGTGGACGCGGTAGAGAGGATGATGGAGGAGAAAATGAGGAAGATGCTGAAGGAGGGGAAAGAGGACAATAGAAGGAAGGAGGAGAGGATGGAGGAGCTGGAGGAGGAAGTAAGGAGATTGAAAAGGAAGGTGGAAAGAATGGAGCAGAATGGAGGAAAAAGGAAGAGGGAAGAGTGCGAGGAAAGGAGACCTGAGAAGAAGAAATGGTGGGGGGTGGGGGGTGAGAACGAGGAAGAGCTGAGGAAAAGAAATGTGATTTTAAGGATAGAGAAAGAGAAATGGGAAGGCAAAGAATCGAATTGGGAGAAGGTAAGGGAATTGATCACGGAAGGGCTAAAGGTGAAAGTGGAGGTAAGAGAAGTAAGGCTGATTGGACAGAGAGGTGCGTGGCTGACGTTTTTAGTGAGACTGGGGGACGAGGAGGAGAAGCGGCGAGTGTTGGAAGCAAGGAGGAGAGCAGGGAGCAGTATGGGGGTGAAGTTAGACGAAGACAAATCGGTGGAGAGGAGGGATAGAGAGAGAGAAGAGAAAGGGAAGAGGATAGAAAGGAGTAGGGAGGATGACAGGAGCGAAACGAGATCCGAGGAGGAGGAGATTTCTAGAGGGATGGAAGAGAAGCTCCTCATGGATTCTGATGAGGAGGAAAAAGGCAAGAGGAAGAGGGAATGGGCAAAATAGAGCGCGGAAGGGAGACGCAAAGGAGGGAGGGAGGTAGCTGAACGAAGTCGCGGAGGATGCTGAGGAAGAGGAAGAGGAGGGGGCAGGACTCGAGGGGGGGGGAGGAGAAATTGATAATTAATAATTGTGAGGTCGTAAGAGACCAGGTTAAGGGAATTGTGTTTGTACGAGGTTTGGGAACGTTCCTCTCAAAAACGCCTTGTAAACCCTGTGGGGAAGGCAATAAAATTTACATACATACATATTACAGAAAAGAACATCAAAGATTATGTTTTTAAGTTTTTCCCACAACAAACAATGACAATGTCAGAGTCAGACCTTACAAAAAGATTAATGGGATTTTCCAAGGTAAATCCTGTTAGCAATTATTTATCTCTTTATGTTATGATTGATTTTAAAGCATGGAACACTCACTGGACCAAAATGTCAACTAATGATTTCTTTAGATTTTTAGATAGACTTTTTGGATTAACAGAAATCTACACATTCTCTCACGAATTTTTCTCAAGTTGTTTAATTGCATTGTCTTCTTACTATAATCCTCCTGAGGAAGTTAGAGGAGATAGTAATAAATCAGGAGATCCTAAGAAAGGTGACAAAGTTTGGTATAATCACTTAGGAGGATTCGATGGAATTAGGCAAAAAGGATGGACTCTTATAACAATAAGTATCCTTCTCTTAGTAGAACATATCACAGGAATAAAAGCACAAAAAATAGGACAGGCAGATAATCAAGTATGCAGATTATACATTCCAAAATTGGATCCATCACTATCTGATGAAGATTACATTAAACAATATTCAAAACATATTAACGAGCAATCATCTTTATTTATGTCTGTACTGAAATCGGTTGCGGGGAAATTAGGATTAGAAGTGAAAGATGAAGGATCTGCTTATCTCTACAAATTGTATGGTTTACGGAAAAGAAATTATAGTAAACGGAAGTTATCTTCCTCAAACATATAAGAAGATATCACGTGCTTTTCCAGATGTTAATAAACAATATCCAAGTATTGGATCCTTTATACAGTCAGCAGGATTGAGTGCAGCTTGTAAAGGATATGATATGATCTTTGGAATGTATAATCTGCTTGTTATTATTCTTATATTCTAATCCAAATGCATTTTTCTCAGGCTATTAAATTCTCTTATTTGAATATGTAATCCCTTCCTAATGATTTGACACTATGGTATCAAGGATTAGAAGGACGTATATTTTTACTGCTGTCAATGGCTGACTTAGGAAGTATACCTATTCAGAATTGTTTAGATTATTTTTATAGAGGTCATCCTGATCCTTTAACATCTTACACAACATACTTATACCATGCTGCACAAACTATACCATTTACCAAAAGAATATATGTATATCTTCAATCAAGAACTTATCAAGTAGGAGATGCAAATCCAGAATTATTAATATCTAATCCATGTGCAACTAATATTAAAACTTCTCCTCTATTATCATCCAAGTTTAGAAATGCATTAGAACAAGCCATTATAACTTCCACAAAAAATATAATGTTAAGAGAATTATTTCCAAGAAATACAAAAGATATAGATAAACAATTGTATACTTTTATGATGTCTCATAGACCTATACATCCTAGATTCTTACATGAATTATATAGATTAACTCCTACAACTACTCGATTAACATTTCTTGCAAAATTTTCAAATACTAAAACAGCAAAACAAATTTTCCTTCATAGATCTTTCAGAACCCAATTTACAGATATTGATGATGATCTAGAAGAAGTCCAAGAATTCAATATAATGGAATCTTTGAGAATTAAAGATACAGATATACAACAATTAATACATATTGTTGCGCCCGAGCCGAGACGCCCGGTAGAAACCCGGAAGGCAGCCGCGAAGCGCTGCCTGACGACGTGCGTGACGACGAGCCGTGTATTTGTTTGTTTACGTTCATCGCCATTCAGATTTTCCGCCGAGCCTCGAAACCGTTCAGACGTGTTTACGAGCTATCTTATATTGTTATATTTCTGCATTAAACGAGTTCTCTTTTTTTAACTGAGAGTCTTTATTCCCGGTGACGGGATTGCGCGCCGCGTTCGCGAGTGTGTGAGTGAGTGAGAGCAGCGAACGTGCGGACGAGCGCAACAATATGAAAGATGTATATAGGAAAATACAGAAGATAGATATCTTGAATGTTCATATAATTTGTCCTACAAAATTAGCTCAAGATCTAAGAGACTATTAATGGAGTGAGTTGACTAAAGGATCTAAAATAGAAGGGGTTACCGTACCACATCCGGCCCACCAGTTTTCTTTTACATTTGTAGAGGATGATCAACATAGTCAATGTACTGGAGGTAAAGAATTTATCACTTATATACCATCTACCTTCAATGCCCTAAAATTACTCACAGAAAGAGGCCCTTATCCTCCTATGGTTGGCTCACGTACTAGAGAAAAAGTAGCAGGAAGAATTTTATCTGTTCCTACTACATCTAGACCATATAAAGCAGCAGAAAGGGCAATTACATTATCTACTTGGTGTGTTGATCCAGATAGCTCTCTAATGATGTTTATGCACAATCTAGCTATTTCAAGAACAAATGTACCGTTAGATATTTTGAAACAAACTTCTGGATATATAGCGGGTGGGTCTATGCCTCATAGATTAGATGACCATATTACCAAACATTCTACTGCAAATAATTTCTTATTAAACATTACTACACATTTATTGATATCTACAGACAATATGGGAAGATTTTCTAGAGGTATGGATAATTATGTTATGCATTTCCAAGGAGCTATTCACTATGGTATGTCACTAATAAATATATTATGTTCTCAAGACTCACAACTATCATTAGCTTATCATTTACATTATACAGGCCAATGCTGTGAAGAATTAATACCTGACATTCAAATCGGAGGAACAGAAAATATTCCACAATTATATTCATGTATCAATAATCCATTATTATATACATCTATAGATCAAATAAACACTGAACATGCCAGTGTATATAAAGGATTCTTAACACAAAATTCTACTCCTCCTTCATGGGCACTTGCTCATATATTATTAGGGAGATTGAAAAAACTGATTCATTCTATTAGCATTGGATCTACAGAGAAAGCAGAATATAGGACAGGCATGATTGGTGTGCAAGAAATATACCGAATTGGTCTTCCACGCTTGATGAAGGATTCAGCATTCTTATTAGTTTTGCATATTGATAGCTCAGAAGGAGATATCTGTACCTTTTGTTCTGTTCTTCCTTATGAATTGTGGGATGATATTGCAGCTATCATTACGTTACCAGAAGTATTGCCTTATGCTATTAGATATTTAGATGTTGATGGAATACCAGATGTATTTTCAAGATCTCGTGTTATAAATAGAGCACTCAACACAAAACTTATGCAAGAAGCATCAATGTTTATAAGAGATAAGCATAAAATAAATTGGATCAAACATCCACCTTTCCATATCACTCCTACTATTAAAATAAGTATGGTTCTAAGAATATGGGCAAGAACTTTATATTATCATTTTAAGGAAGACAAGTTGTATGAAATTCGGCATCTCTTAGAGCAAGCTCTTAATAAATATCATCAATCATATAAATTATCGTCAAACATAGCACCTAAATCACTGGCTACTTTTATAGATATTCAGATTATGAAGAATAGACCATATCCCATTTTCCACAACATATGTGTTACACATAGATTAAAATTGGTTTACTGTGCTCCAGAAGGTATGTTAAAAACACAAAATCCATACACATTTACATTAGATATGTTGACTCCATCTCTTAGGATAAAACCTACAAAGGATATATTAGATAGAAACTATCCATTACAGTTAACTTATCCTGCTAGATCAGAGCTTCACCATATTCGATCTATAGATATACATGTTCCACCAGCAGTGGTTAAAATTAAAACACGGAAAGATCAAATGTACAGATTGATAGGACTTGTATCTACAGCATATTAAAATACCTAGAAATTATAATCAGAGAAAATTGAGATTTACAAGGTACAGCAATATGCATAGCTGATGGTGAATCTGCAGTTGGAAGAATGTTATCTATATTAACTCATAACCCTATTATATATAACTCTCTCATTGATAAAAGTAAGTTACCTCTTCAGAGAGGCCATAAATATATTCCTGGCGCATTTCTTGATGCTCCAGATCTATTATTGGGTGGAGAACTGGCAGTCATGAGACAGGCGGGAACTTAATAAACTTTAATGTTGTTACGAAGTTAATATCTTTAATAAACAACCGTACAAATGCAGGATATCCACCATGTATTTTAACTTGTGATGCTGAATGCTCTACATATTTCACTCCTAAAGAAATGTTATTAATATTAAAAGCTTTCATGAGAATAGGCTTGGTTTGTAATGTTCCTCATGCCATCATAAAATATTTTGCTTTGTCTTCACAAGTAACAGCTTGTATTGGGGCTGTATTCTGTATGAAAATACAGAATCTTTCTGGGTCTGCTCAAAGATCGATCCATCAATCACTATAGATATTTTGAATAACCTTAATGATTATTACAAAAATCCTTTGCTGCGACCAAACTGGCTAATATTTATTTAAACAGCACAACGCGTTTCGACCGTGATTCCGGTCCTTCTCCGGGGAGAGGGTTTAAATAAATGTTTAAATAAATGTTAGCCAGTTTGGTCGCAGCAAAGGATTTTTGTAATTTCACTACTCACTGGCGAAGTTAAAGTATTTGATATCTTAATGATTATAATCTGTATATTCCAAATTCTGCATTAGCATTTTTAGATTCTATTCAAACATATCATCAAGAAAGAATAAGCTGGTCTCAGCCCTTACAGTCTATTTAGCCTGCAACTACTAATGATTTAAATATATTTGAAACACAATTAGGGTTTCCAGTTAATATTCCTCATACTTTCTATATTATTTGTAACAAGAATATTACTTATATCCCCAATATATCTTTAGCTATGAACTTATCTATAGCATGTAAATTATTAAATAGGATGTGCTTTAAAATGACACAAGGTCTTCAATATATGTATAGTGGTATTCCGTTGAGTCATATGATGAGTGGCTTAGTTGCATACGATGAGTCAGGAAGTAGTTTTAGCATTAAATAAGTTATTATTACAGTATAGAACAATGCCATATGCAATAACAAATGTCTCCTGCGGAAATGTTCTCAACAGAAAACTATGCACTAGATTAGATGTAATGTTACCTACTAAATAAAATAGAACTGTCAGAAGCTTTCGGTTGATTGACTACATTTTTCTCGCTTTCGAACAACGAAAAGTGTTAAATTTAATAACTTTTGACTGAGTTAATTCCCTTTGTGTTCCGACAAAAACTAGCATAAAAAATCCAAACTCTTAGTAATACAAACACATTAAGTACAAATTTCTCGTGCGGAGAGAGAGTAGCGTGTAAAAATTATTCGAAAGATGAAAAATGGACATTCGATAGAATTATAGATCGATTGAGAAAGTTGCATTTTAAGATGTCGTTCGATGATGGCTGTTCCTGGATAAGACATGTAAATTAAATGCGTTCCATAGAAAGTAAACACGCCTGTAGAGTCTCAAACTAATGATTATTATTAGAGTTTTAAATCGCATAAACGGAATGAACAAGACGATGTTTCTCAAGAGACATGCCGAACAATCTCGAAACAAAACACAAATTAATATCCGCGTTTCTCTACAGACAGAATCTAATCATCTGTTTGATCAAGCGCAACATACACCACGACGCTCTGTTAGAGTACGAACATTTTAGAGCGTTCATTGATAAGTAGTCAGGTCGTTATAAAACGACCTGATTACTTATCAATGTATGCAGCGAAATAACTTTTTTCTTAAGAAGGGGTAGATGTGTGTTCATATTACGCGCGCTGGATTAGACGCTCTAGGATAATACGCGCTAAAGTAACTAGATAGACAAAGTACTGCAATCACGGACATCTATATTATACATCCATGGACAACGATTCGTCCAATACACGGACCTTATAGATATGGACTGGCAACTGCCTACAGTTTATTATAACGTACGGAGGAAGTTAGAGAAAGAACCATCTTCTCTCTTTTTTTCTTTCCATACTTCCGAACACTTTGGAGAGAGAAGTATATTTCTCTCTTTTCCTCTTTTGGTGCTTCCGGACACTTTAGAGAGAGAAGTACGTGACAAGATGTGCTATGTATTGCCAGTCCATGGTCAATATTGCCTTAAATTTCGCTACATGCTTTTGCTCACCAAATATCGCAGGCCCAATTTTCGAACATTTAAGTAATTGGGAAAAAACGCGAGAGACCGCGATAAAAACATATGAAAAACAAAAAATATATATAACCGAGCAAATACGAAAGCAGATAGGGAAATTCTACGTGAATCAGCTGATTACGGTAATTATATTTTTGTAACAATTAACCTGCATATCTATAAGGTCTATGGTTCTATACCTGACTAGTGAAGCAAGTCCGAAAGATACTTCCTCTGTTCCATCCATTAAATTCATATATGTATGCGTCACGTATGTGTGTATACTAAATTGCTACTCCTTTATACACATATATATGACAATGAGTAAGCATCTGCGCATCCGTGGCGTAAATAAAAGAGGAAATAGTAGATATGTAACACATATTGCTTGAAATTCAACCAATTAGGTAACATTCGTATCTTTTACATAACGCATGAGTTATGTACATACTTTTCAGATCCACGTGGAAGTGATTTTGTGGAAATTAGCAGTCTAGTATATAATATATAGATGTCTGTAATCGCAATTCATAAGACTCAATGCTTTAGCATTTAGAGTCAAATGGCGTCGAATAATGGACATAATGTACACTTATCTTATTACATAATGTAACATAGCTACACATTAAGTGCAATTTTCCTAACCTGATTCTGTGTGTGAAACATTATATGAATGTACGCGTTTCTTTGTGTGGTCGCATAGTTGTAAAGCCAAAATGGCGGATAACTGCGATATTTTATCTATCTATTTTAGACTTAGACTTTAGGATGCGCTATTAACAAGTAAACGCAATAAGCATAATTCCGTTCTTTCTTTTGCTATTTCCGTCATTGCACATCTGCTTCCAGACACTTAAGCCTGGCTTTTATATGGTGCCGCATGGCCACGCGCATGGTACGTAAATTGTATCCTTATTCTGTGCAATAAAATTGTATATTGTGTTGCCATATTAATTTGCAACAGTTATTTAAATTATCCACAGAAATACATAATAAAAAGGAAAATAAAAACGGGTCTAGCGCCATACTAACAACAACAAAAAACAGAGAAAGGTTGTACAGATAACATCATTTATCTACTCTCATGGCATACACCGAACAGAAGCGTACAAATACTTGAACTTTATTTCTAACATCCGCACTATTTAAGTGCTTCTGTAATACCAATTTTATTGCACAATGTGACAAATCTATCCTTTAATAAAAAAAAAAAGATTTTTCTAAAGATATCGGTTAGTTGGTCTTCGCTTAGAACATATCTTATATCTATTTCTTCGTTTGCATATTTTTCGCGTATAAAATAATACCTAACATCTATATGTTTCGGAACTCAGAGTTTTTTTAACATGTTTAATTGTACTCTAATTGTACTGTAATTGTCAATACAAATGTTTAAAACTGCTGTATTTAAGTAACCAAGTTCAAATAGAAATTCATCTCTTTTGGACACTTTTACAATCAAAAATAGAAGATAATGATGATCGTAATAATGATCATACCACCTTCGTGTATTTAGATTGTTTATTTTATAAATTTGTTGCGCCTAAGCTCGCTCGCCACGAATACGACGTGCCAGTTGGATATCTTTCGGCATGATAGTGACTCGCTTAGCGTGAATAGCGCACAAGTTCGTGTCTTCGAAAAGACGTACAAGATAACGCTTCGCTAGCTTCTTGAAGAGCTATTACAGCAGAACTTTGGAAGTGGAGGTCTTGAAATCCTGAGCGATCTCACGGACGAGTCGTTGGAGAATGGCAATTTACAGATAATTCCGTACTTTCTTCACTTATGTAGAATCTGTACACATCAGAATACCCGACGAAAAAGTTTTCATTACAGTTCCAAACAACACAAAGGTGACTGTTAGTAAACTGTCAGTCGGCAGAAGAAGTCTAAAGTCGACTTCAAGGTTAGACTGAATGTCACAGGGCGAAGTCCATCATGGTGCACAATTCGCGCAGTATCTCCTCTTCCCGAGTGCTCATCGACACGTGTTGGTATTTGAAGATATTTTTCTTCCATCTCAAGCGGTATCACTGGTCCCTCGTGTAAGTGTTACTGTCTTGCAAAAGAAGCGAACCGTCTGGTAAAACAATGCTGAGACAGTTCTTATACGCAGGGTCCCACCTGGCGACAACGTACTTCCGGATCGCTGACATGCTGCTGCACGGAACAGGTTGCTGAAAAAAACCCGTCAGCGTATTGAAGGACAGGCAACAGTCGTTGAGATAGAGATGATACGTCTCCCAGCGTCCAAGAAACTTGCTGGACAGCATCTTTTTTTTACAAAGGTTTGATTTAGGTAGCATACTTGTATGTCGCCTTCCTCGAAAAATATTTTTCTTCCATATAAAGCGATATCACTAGTCCCGTGTGTAAGCGTTACTTGCAGAAGAAGCAAACCGTCTGGTAGGACAATGCTGAGACAGTTCTTATACGCAGAGTCCCACCTGGCGACAACGTACTTTCGGATCTCCGACATGCTGCTGTACGGAACAGGTTGCTGAAGAAAACCCGTCAGCGTTTTGGAGAACAAGCAACAGTCGTTGAGATAGAGGTGATGCGTCTCCCAGCGTCTAACCCTTTAAGGCCCACACATCGATCCCATTGGAGTAAAATGTTATAATTTATAAGATAGTCTTAGAAGACGTCCCTGATAAAAGTTTTAGTTTTTTGTTTTTTGTTTTTTTTTGTTTTTTTGTTTTTTTTGTTTTTTTTTGTTTTTTTGCTTTTTTTGTTTTTGCTTTTTTGTTTTTGCTTTTTTGTTTTTGCTTTTTTTGTTTTTGCTTTCTTTGTTTTGTTTTTTTGTTTTTTTTTGTTTTTTTATGTACATAATTATGTACACAGGCCCCTAAAGGGCTAAGGAACTTGCTGGACAGGATCTTCGTTACGAAAGTTTGAGTTTGATTCAGGCAGCACACTTGTATTCGTTTTCCTCGAAAGATATTTTTCTTCCATATCAAGCGGTGTGTATCAGTGCTCCCTCGTGTAAGCGTCTTGCAGAAGAAGCGAACCGTCTGGTAGGACAATGCTGAGACAGTTCTTATACGCAGGATCCCACCTGGCGACAACGTACTTTTGGATCCCCGACATGCTGCTGTACGGAACAGGTTGCTGAAGAAAACCCATCAGCGTCTTGGAGGACAGGCAACAGTCGTTGAAATAGAGATAATGCGTCTCTCAGCGTCTAAGGAACTTGCTGCACAGGATCTTCTTTACAAAGGTCCGGATTTGATTCAGGTAACACACCTGTACGTCGCCTTCCTCGAAAAGCTTGAAACATGGTCCGGCCGGACCCGGGCTCGATCTCGGGCTCGACGAGCTGCTGGTCGAAGAGCAGCCGGCGCTATGTCGTTCCAGATTCGGACAAGATCTCGCGGCACCCGGTCGCGTCCAGACCCTCTGGGCTTCAACGAGTCCATACTCGGGCTGCTGTCCTCACCGTAAGAGCTGCAAGTATCGGCGGGCAGTCCAAACTGGAATGCAAACTCACACCGGACGATAGCTGGGGCGAGCTGGTGCTGGTGATCCCCTGCCGCATCGCGCCGCCGCGCCGTTCACAGACAGGAAGTCGTAATAGAGCACCGTGGAAGAAGTCCAGGCCAACGATGGACGCGGCCGCGGGGCTGCACGGTAAGGATGAGTTCTCCGTCTCAAACTCCGGACCAGCCTGCTCCTCCTCATCGTCATTTTCCTTTACGGGCTAGCTGAAGCTGTTCTCCAGAGACGGTATGTCGTCGACAGAGGCGGTGGCTATGAGGGCTTCCGGTCACGTCGATTTGCACCGATGGCGACGAGATGGTCGTCGCCGTGGTGTTGCTGTTTTGTTGCCCCACATCTGAACGACGAATTCTCGATCCAAGATAAGGACTTCGCTATCGATTCGCTCGGCGAGGAGGAACGTGTCTCACCGTTGTTCAAGTTCAAGGAATCGTTGAAGCGACGACGTAGCATAAACTTGCGGCGCCAACTGCTGCCGTTATTGTTTTACTTCTTCGTCGGCGACGGCAAGGAACGCGGGATCTGATGATTTTCATCCTGTCGTTCATTGATGATACTGTTGTTGCTGTTCAAAGCGACCATTATTTCGCTCGGCAAAATCAGCGTCCGCTCCGGGCGAGGGTTTAAGATCAAAATAATCGGTAGAGTCCGCCCTGTTACCGCCAGACTTCCAGGCCTCCTAGTCTGAATGTAGGAGAAGTTGGAACGCTGGTCACCTCAGAACCGCGTCGGTTGCGCTCGCTCGCGTTAGACGTCCTGCGGGTGAGTGATAAGATCACGTTGGTCAGCAAGGACTTGCTCTTTCCCGTTGACAGCGACGCGACTGCACGACACGCGCAGATATGAATAATGTGTACGCAGCCGTTGACATATGTGCGCCAGTATAATACTCGCAATATTTGACAAATAGTTTACAATAGTATACAAGCCAGCCTGACTGACTAGACAATCGACCCGAATGTTTGAATAAAAACATCAAATAAATTTTTAATAATAACGGAAACGCAAATTATTACTTATTCCAAAATAACGGTACTAAAGCGATTATTCAGTTAAACGTAACTTAAAATCTAAATTTGTATCTTTGGACCACAACTACAATGTGTGTGACTTAAAGACTAGTATTTGATTAACATTAATTTACAAATTACTACCCTCTCTCCTAAAATATAATTTTTTTTAACATTTTTACCAGTTTAATCCAAGGTTTCATTCGTCTCCAATTCGGAGACAATATAAAATTATATAGTCTAGGTAACATTAAATCCAAGGATATTATGTACTGCATATCTGTTCTTTTAAAATTGTTAAAATATGCTAATGACAAATGATTCTTTATTAACTTCTCCAACACGGAGGTACTTCCTTCAGAGATGACTAAACTCCTCCAATTTGGCTATAATTTTTACCTCCTCACGAACTTGAACCAAAAAACTGCCATGCACGAATTCATAAAAAAATATTGAAAGCAACACCAAATGCCATAATATTGGCAATGTAATAAAAATATAGTTTTAAATTAAACAAATTAGTAGCTGATGCTAAAACTTCAAACATGGACGCGAAAGCTGAAATAAAAGAAGCAAAAAAACAATACACAACAGAAATTAAACGTCTAGCTCCAAGATACCGTGGAAAATTCGAAAATTTCGATCCGGCTAAGGCTGGTAAGAAAAAGACTCCAGCAACTCCAAAAACACTCGGACCTAAATCGCCACTGTTAACACCGTCACCATTGCAGGTTTGGATAAGGCAGCAACGCCTACGAAACAACGTAACGAACTGATACTGGTAGAATCGATTTTCGGGGTCGACGTTACTGTGATGGAAATAAAACCTAGAGAAGAGTTTTCAACCTCGGTCGCACATTTACCTTATATAGCGGAAGAAACGCATCATCAGTGTCAGACAGACAAGAGGCAGATAGACAGGATCCTTGTCAAAGAGGAGATGGTCTAGTGTGCAACAAGTCTCTTATGGATGAAACTGACTGATGTAAAAGCTAAACAAGGACGCGAAGCTTTGTCAATTGAGGAAAAACGATCAGAAAAGCAGTCGAGGACATTTTGAGTTTAACGTTCCACATGAAACAAATTGAATTGTTTTACAAAATTGACTGCCTAGACTGTAATGCTACATATATAGGACAAACGAAGAGACACCTCGAAACTCGAATTAAAGAACATAAAACTGACATTAGGAAGCACGTCAGTAATCATTCGGTTATAAGCAAACATCGGATTGAATTTAATCACGAGTTTGATTGGTCAGGAACGAGAATAATACATAGAGAGCAAAACGTTAAAAAGAGAGAGATTGCGGAGATGTTTTTCATCAAAAAACACACACAGGCAATAAACCTACAGAAGGACACCGGAAATTTAACAACAATTTACGACATAATAATACGCAGTTAACCTTCACTTGTTTTAAATAAGTTTTGTCCTTACGCATTGTGTTCTCCGCAATCGGGATATACGGACGTGCTTCCTAACACGCGTGTGAACACTCTATATACACATTTAATTTTATTCTATTTCGACTTCTTATTATTTTTTACACTTATTTTACCAACACTGACATTATTATATTACGTTTTATTGACAACGCACAAATCATGTAAGTCACTTAGATTTTTTACTGTTATAGTTCCTTTGTTATTTATAATATTTAAGCGATCGCAATACAAAAATGAAATTCTTTTTCTGCCTAGTCTTCAGTTTCTAACTTGCGGGTACAGTGTCACGAATTGCCTTTCGAATGCTTGTGTAAGAGTTCACCTGAAGAGGGTCCGAATTTGGACCGAAACGTTGTGATTTTTTGTGAATAAACATGCCAGTTATAGTCAATTGAAGTTTGTGATATTATTTTAACGTTCCACAACCCATCCATGCGTACTTATCTCAGATAGGATCGTATAAAGAACAAATGGGATGCGTTCCGAAATGCTCAACTGCACAACCTTTTTGTTGGCGAGTGTACATACGATAAGTTGGTAGTCAAACAGGAAAATTACAACTTCGTTATCCGAAAATAAGCCAAAGTAATTTTATTTTTGAAAAATATATACATGCGCATTATGACAGCAACTAGATATTACTAGCAACAGCACAATAAACATATGTATAATGGAAACAGACACATGGAGGTTAAGATGCCGTATTTTTGCGATTTTTATTCCGAAAAAGTTGACATAACCTGACGCTATATGTTGTAAAATTTACGTCGCATCTTCTGCCACAAATGTATCCTTCTAATGAAAAATATTCCAAGGACGTAAAGTGCATGAGACAATACTTTATGAAAATTATAGAGGGGAATAAACTGCCTTTTCCAAGACGATGAAAACGTACCATCTAATACTATTTAGAAAATTATGTAAGATATGCGTTACTTTCGGTCACGGCGTATACATACGTCAGATACGCGTTAGAGTCACGCGGTATATAGATCATCCGCAGAGTTCGGCATCGTCGATATTTTCAGAAATATTTTCAGCTTTGATTAACGATTACTTGGATAATCAGTAATTAAAATCGAAAATTTTTTAATTCCTTGATTAATCAATATTAAAGTAAAACATTTTTAATTACTTAATTAATCAATAATCAAAGTAAGAAATTTTTTAATCACTTGATTAATCAATAATTAAAATAAAAAAGTTTTAATTACTTTATTAATTATCGATTGGTCAATTCTTCTTTGCGCGAGATTATCTCAGTTGCGAGATTAATTCATCTCTAAGAATTTCCCGAAACATAATTGTACATAGATCGATATCTGTCTTGACAGAGAAACGACGACCAGCATCACCGAGCCGATCAATCAAATCTCACTGACGCAATCCAAAGTATTGATCGGCAATTTGTATTGCTAATTGCATTCGCAATCCGGAACGTTGTAGTGGCAGTCGATTAAAAGTCTCGTCGCATAAACTCGATGACTGCGCGATCTTGACAAAACTGTTTGCATAATGCGGAATGCAATAACGGTCGAAGGATTTTCAATCGGCGACACTTTTATCTCGTTCTTATTGGAACTTGGTATTCAACTCGAGTAGAGAGCCAATGAGTAGTAGCTGCTAATTTAGTTTGCTCGTGTTTTGCAAAAACTTATACGATGCAGCAAGAGAATTGTTTTAATTATTTATCCCGTCCTACGACTTTTATATACAAATTTTACAAGGATGTATCAGTGTGTAAGAATTAATTAGTGCTTGTTATTGCAAGTTTGTAATAATTTGTTTGACGCAAACGAAAAAGCATCGCTTTATTCCAGTCCGCTCGACAGCTTTTAAAAAATATGTACCGAAAAGAGAAATCGAGAAATAAATTGTTTTAGTTGTGCGTTTCTTTTTCTTTTGCGATAGCTCTGCAAATTACGATAATATTATTAAATAGGAAATTATGATCGCTATTATACACTGCATTTCGAGTTAGTTTTGTATTGATTTCTTCTCCTCTGAAATCCTTTTCTTTTAAAATTTCTCGCGTCATCGCGACATTGAATTAGAACCCGGCTCGTGCTTTTAGGAGGTTTTGAAAGAGAAGCAGCAGGAGATCGAGTTCCTGCGAAAGGAGCGGGACCTGGAACGCGAGAGGGTCACCAAAGCGGCGAATCAAGCTGACCAAGCGGAGCAATCGGCGCTTTCGATCAAGCAAGAATATGAGAAGGTAGGCACACCGTCAAAGTCAAATCGCGGCGACGGGCGGCCTTTCAAACAGGAGGTCTGGCTTTTTTTTTTTTTTAGCTTTTGTGGCACAGTTCAGCTTTTCTCTTTTTCTCTCTAACATGGAAAGAAAAAGAGGAAAGTTGAACTGCGCAAGAAGTTCGGCTAAAAAGAACAGGCCTAGGGACAAATGTCTGAACGCGTGAAATATCGTGCTCCATTTCTCGTGCTTTTATCTCCGCTCCGTGCAGAGATCGTGCAACATACTGTCAATGACTTGAAATATCTTGTTCATCAATTTGACAAACCGAACCGATGTCTTTGACGTTCTGAGATTTCGTCCCGGTTTCGAAAGCCCTCTGTTTCCATCTCCCGTCTCTTTTTTTTTCTCTCGGCATTATTATTATTGACGATGTTCAGTATCGCGAGCAGATGCAGCAAACGGTCAGCGAAGCGGAGCTCACCGTCGCCAAGCTCCTCAGCGAGAAGGTCGCGCTGGTGGTGCAGCTGGAAGAGGAGAAACGGAAGTGCGAGGATCTTCTGTTTCGTTTCGAAGAGGAGTCCGCGAATAAAGACGACAGGTACGTGCGTCTGTTAATTAGCGTGTCAGTTTTATACAAGCATATAATTATTTATCTCAAGCATAATAAACTCTGAGAACCTCATTAAAAAAAAAAAAAAAAAAAAAAAAAAAAAAATTCGGAACTCTCAGTAAGTATATTCATTCACGCTGTTATTTTGTTCATATTTCATCTTGATATTAATAATAATATATATACAAGATGTCCAATATCTTTGCAATGGCATTCTTTTTTTATTAGTGTAGAACCGACGTGAGAGAAAATTTCATACGATATTTTAGACACACTTAGTAAGGATAAATGACCTTTAAATTTTTGTTGTGTTATCCTGATTTGTACAGATATGTGCTTCCGTTCTATATTCTAAATATCTCATTCGTAATACTAGGCCAATACTAGGAGATATCGTGAGTGGTATCTGTTATTACTCGAAATGAATATTGTACACGCTTTCGTCGTAAAATGCTCAATTCGGTACGCACGCAGGATAACGGTGGCGGGTAATATATACGTTACGACACATGCTTTAGCTACATCAACAAAAAAGCTCGAGAATTAGCCTAACAACTTTTAGCAGCGGAATATCTTGTGCAGAAGTATCCTATTGCAATAAATTATTTCAAAATTGATATATTAATTTTGCGATTTATACCGACATCGATATAACAGAACGGCGAAGATAGAACTTTTAATTCGGAAAATTATTCTGGTTACAAATCGAATTTTGAATAAATTTCAAGAAAAGAGAATAAAAAAAGAGAAATCTGCTATCTTTTAAGGAGGAGAGGAGAAGACATTCAGTTTTTCTGTTAATCCGGAAAACTTATCATTTATTTTCAGAAAGAGAGATCTGAGCAAAGTGTGAGTATCCGATGCTTCGGGCCCGTGGAAGGATTGACGCAGTATTTCGGCACCGCTTGCCTAATCATCACCCTAGCCATTTGCATTTCGTCGCAGTTCTATCAAAGATTCGGCTGACGTGGAACGAGCTCAAATAAAAAGAGAAACGCTAAGAAACGCTATCGCTGACTAACTTTGCGCCGGTCATACTAACAAAACTAAACTATGCACTCTGTAAACGACGTCCTAAGACGTCCGCTTGTTAATCGCGTGATTTGAAGGATGGAATAGCGCGCGATAATTGCGCCTCGAGCGCTCTTGTATTTGAAATTGTACAAATTGTTAATGCATTTATGAGTAGTTTCGTTCCTCGCGATTTTAGTTTTGTACATAAATTTGGATTAACAGTGGTTAACTTATAAGGGAACACCTCGAACTCAAACTCTTCGATTTAAATAAACTTTTGTAAGTATGTAGAGTGACTCAATATGAATAATGGTATGCTTCCTTTGTGTCCTATCATTATGATTTTTAACCTCAAAGTCAAAAGGGCGCTTCCACTTTTTCGCGTATAACTCTTAAACAAAAGATAAAGAAAAATGTTTAGAATAAAAGTGCAATGGTAAATTAAGGTCTACAAAGTGGTATAAACAAAAATTTAAAAAATTAGTAAAAAATTTTTTGCAATATAAAATTTTTTTTATAATTTTTGTTTATGTTACTTGGTAGATCTTAACTTACTATTGAACTTTTATTCTAAACATTTTACATTTTTCTCTATTTCTTGTAGTTTAAGAGTTAAGTATATGCGAAAAAGTGGAAGCGCTCTTTTGACTTTAAAGTTGAAAATTGTACCTTTAAAAGGCGATAAAGCAAGAACGAGGCATATCGTTATTCGTGTATTAAGTCACTCTATATACCCACGAAAGTTCATCCAAATCGAAGAGTTCGGGTTCGGGGTGTTTCCTTGTAGTCACGCTTTGCTGTTGTATTAGTGGAATAACGTAAGCTTCACAAATTACCTACACACGCTTCGTATGCACAAAGATACTTAAAATAATATTGTCGTAAGCGTGATACGTACTCGTTTTGTTCTTACGTTTGGTTATTTATTTATTTATATATATTTATTTAATCATTCCATGCATTGTATTAATTCTGTCGCTTTTTTACATTTCGAAGTTATTTATATTACTTAATTAATCTCTATACAATTGTTTGTGGTGTATGTTTGTATGCACGAATGTCAAAATTGAATAATATGTTTCTTAATTGGGCACACACGCGTAAAGTTGTTGATTTACTTTCTTTCTTCTTCTTTTCTCCACCATGAAACATTCATTTCGTACATTTCGACAATCACATTCTGCTTCGCATATCCATTGTGCTTTCTATTTTTCGACATATACGCTTTCGGATATTAATAGGCTTGGTTACTTCCATAATTACTGGAAGTAATAAAACTTCAAGTAAAAAAATATCTTTTTCTTTCTGTTGGAAATCGTTTTGTTTAAGTAAATTCATATATACTCCGAATGTAAGCTTTAGTAGTCAAATCACGGTTGTTTTTATATGACACGTGTTTGTGCTTTATTCGATACTAGCTGGTTACCCGGGCTTCGCCCCGGAGGACATGTGTAATAAGACACGCAAATGTTCTCTCTCTCTCTCTCTCTCTCTCTCTCTCTCTCTCTCTCTCTCTCCCTCTCTCTCTCTCTCTCTCTCTCTCTCTCTCTCTCTCTCTCCCTCTCCCTCTCCCTCTCCCTCTCCCTCTCCCTCTCCCTCTCCCTCTCCCTCTCCCTCTCCCTCTCCCTCTCCCTCTCCCTCTCCCTCTCCCTCTCCCTCTCCCTCTCCCTCTCCCTCTCCCTCTCCCTCTCCCTCTCCCTCTCCCTCTCCCTCTCCCTCTCCCTCTCCCTCTCCCTCTCCCTCTCCCTCTCCCTCTCCCTCTCCCTCTCCCTCTCCCTCTCCCTCTCCCTCTCCTCTCTCTCTCTCCTCTCCTCTCTCTCTCTCTCTCCTCTCCCTCTCTCTCTCTCTCTCCCTCTCCCCCTCTCCCTCTCTCTCTCTCTCCCTCCCTCTCTCCGGTTTTATATACACTATTTAGTTCGCTTAGTATTACTTGCTTCTTATCATATTCTATTTTCATTGTACTTATTATTAGTTAAGTTGCGCTAGTTCTTAGTTTTTTATAGTGTATATATTATTGAAATTGGTTATATTTTATTGCGCTATACTCTACATCCTGTCAATTGTTTTTATGCTGGATCATTGGTTGCTCGTCTTATGAGAGAGAGCATGCACAAGCTTTGTATTTACAGAACTGTACTTCTATCAAACTCACATCAACTTCTGTCTTTTATATTTTTATATTTTTTTGTATTATTCATCACTTGCCTAAAGTCTTTCGACTATGGCATAATAAAAAGCAATCAATCAATCAATCAATCTCTCTCCCTCCCGAACCTTTCCGCTTTTATTGACAGTCAGCGACGTACGAACAAAGAAATAAGCGATAAACTTAGTCACTTAAATCGTCTTGCTGACACTGTCGCTCAGAATAGTCAGCGCCTAGCTAAATTGGAGCAAGATAATGCGATACTTATTCGCGAAATCCAAGACTTGAAATCTGCTCAGTCATTTCAGGGATCCCATAGTGGAAATGAGTTGATCATTTCAGGTTTACCATCGACGTTGTCCGTTGCTCCATCTGAGCCTGCCAAAAATGTGCTAGAAACATTGGACGTTCCAAACTTGTCATGCCATATTCTCAGCGCTAGAGCTGTCAAGAAAGCACTGTCAGCGACTTCCACAGTTGCTGCATCTTCTAGCTCGATTATTGTCACCTTGGCCTCGAGTGCCGTTCGCGATATTGTTATTTCTAAAAAGCGGGCAAAGGGTGTACTCAAAAGGAAAGACGTATGCGGTGGTAACTCAGATCGTAACATTTACGTCAATGAGTTGTTATCCAAGAGCACTTATGACATATTACAACGGGCTAAGAGTATTGCTAAGGAGAAGTCGTATAAGTATGTCTGGGTAAGGAACGGCCAGATATGCGTTAAATATTCCGATGGTGAACCTGTTATCCATATTGATTCCGATACTGATCTTGCTAAGCTTGTCTATCGTTCGGCATAATGCAACATGTAAATTATCCGTATTTCTCAATTTAACGCTAATTCCCTTTGTGGACATATCTATTTTTATTGTACTTATTATTAGTGAAGTTGCGTTAGTTCTTAGTTTTTATAGTGTACATTATCCAAATCGGCTACATGTTATTACGTTATACTTTTCATCCAATTAATTGTTTTTGTGCTGGATCATTGGTTGCTCGCCTTATGACAGAGAGCAAGCACATGCTTTCGGTCGCGCCATGTGCATATCACCTGCTTACTAATATTTTCAATATCTATTTACTGCTAATTGCACATCGGTAGCAATTACACTGCGTCTCGTATCTGTTTCTAGCTTCTAATTACTGTTCTTCATATTTTTGTTTACATATTTGTTTATACATCTATATATTTGTTAATTCACCAATAGCCTAAAGTCTTCCCTGGTGGAAATATTTTTACAAATTTTCACGCAAAAATTATGCGAAAACTACAATTTCTTATAATATAATTACAACTTTTCACGCTATTTTCACGTAATTTTTACGTCAAAAGTACGCGATTTGGGCCATGTTTGTAATTTTTCATAAATTTACGTAGAAATTTTTATGAATAACTACAACTTTTTGGATATACTACAAAATAAAATATAAAATTTACTTAAATTCTCTCGTTGAACATTATTTTATTGCTGAAAATCTTGATTACGTGCAAGCTTAATTAAATAAATTTATATTGTACTTAGAAAATTTGCTTACCACCGCTGGATTTGAACCTGAAACCCCTGGCTCTTGAGTCAGTCACCTTCCGCACTGTGCTACAACATTGATTGATGAAGACGTTTCGTATTGTCTATATATGTTACACTTATTGTTAGCAGACGTACGGAAGGTGTCAGCTCTTAATAGGGTCGGCTCATTATATATCTATATATATATTTCTTACAAAATTGATGTCGGTTATCTATTCGATATCGAATCGATGACTTATCGACATCGAATTTGACATTGAAAATCAGCCGATTTCAATCAAATTGTTTTGGCATTAAGTTGCTTCTTTCTAAGTTACTTGTGTTCAAAACTCTAAAAATTTTGTCTAAAATTAAGAGACTATCACCATATAGTATGCAGATAGTCATCGATTCGATGTCGATCGATATCGAACCGATGACTATGCATACTCTCATATGGTGACAGGCCGATATTCATAGTCGGTTCTTATATTCAAGTCCGTCTTAAGTTGAATCTTAAAATGTCATGAACCAATCGCATAGCCGTATTAAGCCTCTTGCACAATGCCAGGCAACAGGCAATAGGAACAGAAAATAACAAAAAAATCGTTAATTACAACCTAAAAAATTCGAATACTATGATTGGTTGGCAACAGGCAATAGGCACAGAATTTCCAACGTGACGGAAACTCTGTGTCTATTGCCTGTGTCACTGTTTATTCTGTATTTATACATGTATTTATACATGATTTCTGATTTTTATTCCCTGTTCCTATTGCCTGTTGCCTGGCATTGTGCAAGGGGCTTTGGCGTCTTAAGACATAACTTAAGACGGTCTTGAAATAAGATCCGACTATGAATACCGGCCATTAGTCTCTTAATTTTAGACAAAATTTTTAGAGTTTTGAACACAAGTAACTTAGAAAGAAGCAACTCTTGATGCCAAAACAATTTGATTGAAATCAGCTGATTTTGTATGTTAATTTCGATGTCGATGAGTTTCCGGTGAATCGACGTTGAATTGACGTCGATTCGACATCAACCTTCTCACTGGATAAACATACTAAATATGCGACATGTTCGACATTTTTACATCAGGCTATGCTAAAATCTACAACTTTCAATAAGATCTGTTTCTATTCCTGCACTGCTAAACTAGTGCACACTGATGCAGTATAAGTTAGAGTGGGACAAGTATACTTTGTTTATATCTTACATTTAATCATAAAAATATTTTTAGAATATTGTAGAAAGTTGTAAATAGTTGTAATTTTTACAATAATTTGCAACTTCTACAAATTACTAAAATTTTTATAAAAAATTTTGTTAGAACGTTGTAGAAAGTTGTAAATAGTTGTGATTTTTACAATAATCTACAACTTCTACAATTTACTACGTTCTCATAAAAAATATTCGCAGAATGTTGTAGATAGTTATAAATAGTTATGATTTTTACAATAATCTACAACTTCTACGATTTACTACGTCTCATAAAAATGTTCGTAAAAAAGTTGTTACAATTTTCTATTACTTTTTACAACTTACTACAATTTACTACAATTTACTACAATTCACCATGAATTTCTACAATTTTCACAAATTTGTAGAAATTTGTGATTTGTTGTAGAAGATTGTAATTTTTCATAGAAATGTGTAAATTGTTGTAAAATTATTTCCACCAGGGTTGACTATGGCTTAAATAAAATCAATCAATCAATCAATCAATCCCTCTCCCACTCCCTCTCCCTCTCCCCCTCTCTCTGTCTCTGGTGAGTACAGCGTGCACGTCCGTTCTGTTGTTCCTGCTTTGAACAAGCATATCTCTGCCGCAGGCTGCCTTCGGGCAATTCTTGTTACAGAATCGAGCAGGTCTTTCGTTGCTTGTTAAGATTGATATTGCATCTTTCTTTCCTTGCAACTGCTGTCCCGGATATCCTGAGGTATAATATCTTTTCTTATTCTAACCTCACTTTCGCCTCATCGTTTTGGATCGACGTGGACTCTCGCTGCGCATGCTCCTGCTTTTCTCATCTCTGCGCTGTCCTATTTTTCACACCTATTTTACGCATGATTTACCATCTGTGGACTTCGGCACGTGCTACTGCCTGTTACCATCCGTGGCTTGCGTACTACTATCGTATTACTATCTGTTACTTACTGGATTGCCGGACTGCATTTCTCTGGTTCTGCTCCCTGACTTGCTTAACGTATTACTTATGCAGCGCGCGTGCTTCAAGTGTAAAAAGTCAATTGCGACTACTTCAGTCGCATGCGAGTGCAACAAACTGTTTCACCCTGGTTGTATCAAGTCGTATTCCTTGACCAAATACGCGGACCATTGCTGTAAGGCCTTAGCAGCGTCACAAGACGCTTACGCCGCAGATTGACGAGTGTGTACAATCATTTAAATTCGTAGATATGGCTTCTCCTTCAGGCACACAACCACAGTCTACTGAAGCGCTGTTACTGTCGATCCTGTCAAGGATTGAGGAATCTGACAAAAAATTGGCTGCTTTTATGGAAGATCAGCGGTCTAAGAGTGAGGAATCAAATATAAAATTGGCTGCTTTCATGGAAGATCAGCGTAATATAAATAAGGAAATTAACGACAAACTGAGCAAGCTAAACCTTATTGCGGAAGCGGTAGCTCATAATACTCAGCGTATCACCAAGCTGGAGCAAGAGAGTTCCTCTTAGGCGCGTGATATCCAGGCGCTAAAAACTGCTCAACCCATTGCGCGTACTGGAGATGAGAATAGGCTGATTATTTCCGGACTACCTGCGGCGTTGTCGATTACTCCAGCAGAGCTTGTCAGTAATGTACTTAGTGTCCTTGACATTCGGGGTCTCTCCAGTCATGTTCTTGATGTAAGATCCATGACACGTAAATCACAGCCTGGTGCAACTCCGGGCCGTTCCTCGAATGCTGGCAATCTAGGATCGTTTGTGGTCACCCTGTCCTCAAATGCTGTCCGCGATGCAATAATTGCGAAGAAGCGTGCGAGACGAGTTCTAAAGCAGCGGGAGGTGTGCGGAAATGACTCTGATCGAAACACATACATTAATGAGATGCTACCTAAGGCCGCGTATGACTTGTTGCAGCATGTTAAGCGCGTCGCCAAGGAGAAATCCTGCAAATATGTTTGGATAAAGCAAGGTCGAATATGTGTTAGATCTTCAGATGGCACCCCTATTATCCACATTGACTCTCAAAATGATCTAACTAAATTGGTTTGACTGGATTGCACTGGTAATGTAACGGCTTCTGCAGCTTATGGTGACTTAACCCGTGTCTCGTCATATTTTCGCACGGCACAGTTCAATGCCAATTCCCTACGGGGACATATAGAGTTTATTAAGCTACATTTTAATACTAGTTTCTATCACATTATTTCTATTTCCGAAACGTGGCTCAATGCTAATGTCTCAGATGATCTTGTAGCGTTGGACGATTATTTTTTGATTCGTTACGACAGGGTGGGACGGATGGGCGGAGGGGTAGCATGCTATGTACATAAATCGCTTAAAGTAAAAATTATAGCTACCTCTAGCAATGTTTGCGATAATACACCGGAATATCTTCTTATAGAAGTTCGTATGCCGGATGGTGTATCGGTACTATTTGCGTCCATTTATAGAAGACCTAAAGGTCTCCTCTTACATGACTTTGTTGAGTCACTAATAAGTGTCTCACATCTCTATAAAAATATTATTATTGGTGGTGATTTAAACTGCAATCTGTCTTCCGCCAATTATGAATCGAATTATTTGCGTGAACTTATGTCTAGCTTGTCCTTACACATTGTCAACTCTGAACCTACTTATCATACTGCGACCTCGGACTCATGGCTTGACGTTTTAGTTGTGGATGACGTTGATAAGGTTTTATCATTCACTAAATGTCCGAGTCCTTTTATTGCTGGTCATGATCTTATAGAGTTGTCTATGTCACTTAACGCTAATCCGATTTCTGAGCGTTCTATTACTCGGCGTAATTACAAAGGTATTGATTGTTCTGAGTTCTCTGATTATCTTGGATCTATTGCTGGTGTGGTGCGGACTGAGATTGACGGGGTGTTTGATGATGCCGATGTTGACAGATTCTGTGATGTGTTGTCCGGCAACCTGTTAAAGGCACTTGATTTATTTGCTCCTACTCATGTTTTGGTGATTAAGAGGCCTCCTGCGCGGTGGCTTACTAATGACATTAAGACTCGGATTCGTACTTGCAATCAGTTATATAAGCAGGCAAAACGATCTAATAGTTTACTAGGCTACGCCACCTACAGATCTTTTCGTAATCAGCTTAATACTGATATCAAACTAGCCAAAAGTAAGTTTCATTTAAATTCTCTTAAAAACATCACTGATCCAGCTAAACTTTGGCGAGAACTAGCTTGTCTTGGTCTTGTAAAATCAACTCTTGTGTCTCCTCTACATTTTTTTTACACCTAATCAATTAAATTTATTTTATGTTTCAGTTTCTAATGCTCAGTTGCCTTGCTTATATGTTGACTTTATTTCTGCCATTGATCAGGTTGCTCGTCCATCTCATCGTCCTGAGTTTGTTTTCTCTGCTATAACACCTGACATAGTCTTTAAACTCATTTCTACAGGATCTCTTCATTCTTATGCGTCGGGGTCTGATGGCATACCCCTTCATATTTTGCGCATTGCATGGCCTACGATTTCATCATGTCTAACGGCTTTATTTAACCGCTCATTGGAGACTTCTTCGTTTCCATCTCAATGGAAACGTGCTTTGATTCGCCCACTATCGAATATTCGTACTCCTTTGTCTCCGTCTGACACGCGACCGATTGCAAATTTGCCAGAATTGTCTAAAATTCTTGAGAGAATTGTTGCTAAACAGATTACCGATTATTTAAATGAGCATAATCTCCTAAATCCTAGACAATCTGCATATCGATCCGGTCATAATACTCAGTCTGCTCTTTTGCGTGTTTGCGATGACATCAGAGAGGCGATTGAAATTGGACATATAACAATCATGGTTTTGTTTTACTTCAGTAAAGCGTTTGACATTGTTCCGCATCTTCGATTACTTGTTAAGCTTAAAGAACTCGGTTTCTCTGATGCCGTGATTACGTGGATTTTTTGGTACTTAACTGGTCGTTCTCAAACTGTAGTCGACGATACGGGAAATTTTTCTGACTGGCTATCGACGTCCCAGGGTGTACCTCAAGGTTCTGTACTTAGCTCATTGTTATTTTCTCTGTTTATCAATGATATTAGTAAAGTTTTATCCTACTCAAACTATATGCTTTTTGCTGATGACAAGCAGATATATTTCTCCTGTCCGTGCTGATGTTCTTCATGGACTTGAGTTAATCTCTAGGGACGCGCATGCTATCTTTGAATACGCTAATGTTAACGGTCTTAAACTTAATCTTGCCAAATCCAAGGCTATTATATTTGCCAGTCAAACTTATGTTAATAATATAGATATTACCCTTCTACTACCGATCATTGTCGACCAAACGCCTCTACCTTTTGTGAGTGACGTGAGAAATTTAGGGGTTATTTTAATGTCTAACCTTTCATGGAAAAAGCATGTCTTGCATGTCTCGCAAGGGGTTCATCATGCTCTGTATAAGCTCAAGTTTAACAAGAACTCTCTCTCCACTACGCTTAGAATCAAACTTGTTAATACTCTAATCTTACCGCATATTAATTACTGTTGTCTTGTTTACCACAACTTGAGCAATGAACTGAATATTAAATTACAGAGACTCGTTAACTGTTGTATCAGATTCATTTTTAATCTGAGGCGAGATGAGCATGTTACTCCGTTTAGGCGTCGTTTGGGATGGCTTTCGGTCGAGAATAGAAGGCTTTATTTTCTTGGCTGCCAGACTTATCGCATTCTGTATATGTGCTCTCCTTCTTACCTAAAGAAACTCTTCATTCCTCTTGATCCAATTTTGAGGAGATCAGACCGTTTAGCCTCATCATCACATACTTTTCATATTCCTCTCCATAGAACTACTACCTACCGTAACTCCTTCCGACTATCTTCAATTTATTTTTGGCACTCTCTTCCTGATAGCATTGCATCGGCGTCTTCACTAACCATTTTTAAAAATCTTTTCCGCTCGTATCTGATTGCATCTGAATCGGACTGATGCAGTTGCCTTCATGCATATATGTTGTTCACACTAGTATGAAGATTCATTTAACTTTAAGCATTAGTCTAAGTTTATCGCAATACTATAATATACCTCCTGTTATTATTGTTTTTAGTTCTTAAGCTTAGTATTAAGATTTATTAATTTTAAGAATTAGTCAATGTTTATATCGCAATACTGTAGTATATCTCCTGTTATTATTGTATGTAGGTTACATCTCTTATTAATTTTTATTAATTTTTTGCTATGTCACACTGTATTGCGTTTGATACGTATGCTATTAATCGTATGTTGCATTGGCTCTAGTTCCAATGTTATCTGCTTGAAGTTGCCGCTAATTTCAATGCATGAGAGCATTTACTCTTCATCTTTAACTACTATATTGTTGTAACTGCTTTAGTATTGTAATTACTATAAAATTGTAACTGCTTTAATATTTTTTTGCCCTTTAGCGTATGCTTGGGCATATGAATATATCAATCAATCAATCAATCTCTCCCTCTCTCCCTCTCTCCCGCTCCCTCTCTCCCTCTCCCTCCCTCTCCCTCTCCCTCTTCCTCTCCCTCTCTCTCTCTCTCTCTCTCGGCCTTGTAACTATAATGATACTCTTTGACTTCAGCAAGGCATTTGACACTGTCCCACATCCTCAACTTTACATAAAGCTGAAAGAGATCGGATTTTCAGATGAAGCTATAATGTGGTTTTTCTCTTACCTTACTGGCCGGTCTCAGGCAGTGGTGGATGACCTTGGTAACTTATCTGAGTGGCTGTTCACGTCATCTGGAGTTCCGCAGGGCTCTGTACTCGGTCCTCCACTATTTTCTCTATATATCAATGATATATGTCGTGTTTTGCTTTACACGTATCATATGCTTTTTGCGGATGACGTTCAAGCTTATGTCTCGTGTCCACCGGCTGACATCAATCGTGGTCTCGAATCGATTTCTAGGGATGCTAAGGCCATATTCGACTACGCCGAGATAAATGGTCTCAAGCTTAATCCTAACAAGTCAAAGATTATTATATTTGGAAGTAGAGCTCATATTGGGACCATTAATCTGACCGGCTCTTGCAGCCGGTAGTGGTGAACAATACACCAATTCCGTTTGTGAGTGAAGTAAGGAACCTTGGTGTTATCTTTACATCCAGTCTTTCTTGGAGGAAGCATGTCATCCATATTTCTCATAAAGTTCATCACGCACTGTACAGCCTCAAATTTAACAGAAATTCTCTTTCGACTGAGCTAAAGATAAAGCTTGTTGTGACCCTAATAATGCCTCACATCGATTATTGCTGTCTTGTGTATCATGGTATGACCGGTGAGCTGAACACCAGATTGCAGAGGCTTCTGAACTGCTGCATTAGATTCATCTATGATCTCAGACGAGATGAACATATAACGCCGTACAGGAAGCGACTCGGATGGCTTCGAGTGGAAAATAGGAGGCTGTATTTTATGGGTTGCCAGATATATCGAATTCTCCATATGAGATCACCCTCCTACCTTCGTGAGCTTTTCACTGCACCTGATCCATTGTTGAGGAGATCCGAGCGTCTGGTTGCTACTCAGACCTTCCACATTCCTGCGTACAGAACGGAAACATACAGAAACTCCTTTCAAATATCCGCAATTTATTTCTGGCACTCGTTCCCTGACAGCATAACTTCTGCATCGTCTATTGCATCATTTAAGAGTCTTCTTAGATCATTTCTGCTGTCTTCTGAAACCGACTGAATATGTCAACTTGCTGTTCGTTCCTTCGATTGAAATCAGTATGGATGTCAAGCGTGTGCATTAGTTTTAAGTAGTTAGTATTAGAGCGTTAATCATATATGTGCGTTAGTTTTAAGTTTGTTACCATTATTGTTTCATGGAATTTTGTTGCTTTATAGCGCGTGCGTTAGTTTAAACTCATTATTATTGTTCTATAGATTTTGTTGCTTTATACTATAATTCTATGGATAGTTCTACGAATTTGTGCTGTGATATACTGTATTGCAACTACTGTGTTGCTGGTGATTGTAGTCTGCATGACTTCCTTGAGGAAGCCACCGGATTGAGAGCACTGTATTTCATTCTGTAATTGCTCGATTGTTAACTGCTTTATTACTGCATTTATTGTATATGCTATATTGCATTGCCCTTTAGCTTTTGCTTGGGCATAAATAAATCATCTATCTATCTATCTATCTCTCTGCCTGTGGTGCATGTGGCACGCGTTGATCTAGTCGCGCGGGCGAGAGTGGTACGCTTGCGGTACTGCTATTGGCTGCATCGAGTGACATTGGCTTTCTACATACGGAACATGGAACCGCGTGTGTGTGTCAGATGCAAGAAGTCGATCGCCAATCAGCTTCTCGAGTGCGAGAAGTGTAAGAGAGTGTTCCACCCTGGCTGCGTCAAACCGTATGCGACAAACAAGTATGCGGATACGTGCTGCAAATCTCTTGCAGCCTCACTCGAAACACCTCTTACTCCGGTCATTGAACCGAGTGTACTCTCCTTCGATTTTTCGAGCGGAGTATCAGCTACTTCAAGCGCGCAGTCTCCATCTACCGATGTTCTGCTACGGTCGATCTTGTCCAGGCTCGACGAATCAGAGAAGAGATTTGCTGCTAGGTTTGACGAGTCCGACAAGAAGATCACCGCCAGGTTGGACGAGTCCGACAAGAAGATCACTGCCTTCATTAGCCATCAGGAGTCTGTGAATGCTGATGTCGCGCAAAAGTTAGACCAAATACCTTGTGACGTGACATAGTCACGTCCCCGGCCCGGATGGTAGCTCGGCCGAGGTGGGCGTCAAGGGTGGTGCCTCCACCCGAGCGGGCGAGGCGTTGGCGTTACCGTTAGGCTAAATTATTAAGACTTACAGGTTATGAGCGAGGGTGCGGAGCAGCTGGCCAGGACTCGTTGTAACGGCGTAAGGTCGCACCGCGGGATTATTGCAGGTGGACAGCCGGAAGCTTACCGAGGAAGGACGGCCGACGGTCGGGTCACGCTGGGGCCCATAGCCGGGACCACGAGCACCACAGGAGGCCGCGCCGCCCGCAACCAGGATGACGGCCCGGGGCACGGAGGGACCGAGAAGGGGGACGCCCCGACGAAGGTCCCCGTCCCGCGATAAAGCCACTACCGGAGTCCCGCCACCGGTCGACAGGCCACGGCCTGTCCAGCCTGGCCGTCGATGGACCGGTCCTCGAGTCGCGGCCTGAACAGCCGGACTCGACGCGGATTTGGAACACCCGCCGATAGGTGGAGGCGTGAGCGAGAGGCGCCCGGGTGGGCGCAGCGATCGCATAGGGCGCAGCAGGCATCGGGCGCGGTGATCGCGAAGGCGCCGGAAGTCGGGCGCGGCGATCGCACGATCGGCAGTGGTGCAACCCCGGCGCGCAGGCGCGCGGGCCCAGCGTGGTCCCGCCGGACCGGAGAGAATTACTGTCGTGCGAGCCGAGGTTGCGAACGGTACCATCCAGCCCCTGCGAGCGATTCCGGAATAAGGCTGCCGGCGAAGGACGAAGGACAATTGTAAGGCCACTGCTCACGCATCCAAAGTAAGATCGCCGCGATACCGAGGCCCTCCCGGGAGTCGCGTTGTGCCGCGAGAATGTGTTATCGCTATTAGAGAATCGAGAGAAATACCGCGGGAGGGCCCGGCCGAGAAAACGAGAGTTGTGCTGCCCGTCTCGGGAATTCGGAAGTGCGGCCGCCGACAGTCAGCGTCTCGTAATGTGTATGATTTCCGCGTAATTTGAGTCGTCCGATTTCTGTGTGATTTCCGTCGAATGCGTTTAGTTTCCGTGTGATTTTCGTGATATCGTTGTGAGAACTGGAGCGTGATGTGTCGTGTGATTTTCGTGAGATCGTTGTGAGAATTCGGTGGGGTTTCGTGAACGGGAAGATGCGCCGGGCGTAATCGAGCCGTTTTAGGCGGGGTGCTCTTCGCACGACCGGGCACCGTATCATCGCGGGGCCGTAGCGTGGCCTACGCGTGATCGCGTCGCGGCGTGCGGGGCATCGCTGTGTAGTATTGCGGACCTCGCGAGGCTTCGTGCGTGAAGACCGAGGTCAATCGCGGGGTCAATCTGGGACTCGCGTGATCCGAAGGGATTCGCGGTCATTTTTTTGGGAGATTATCGTGTCGTGTGTCGTGGCGTTCGTTGTAAGTAAGCGTGCGTCGATGCCGCGAAATCCGGCGGAAGATTATCGTGTCGTGTGTCGTGGCGTTCGTTGTAAGTAAGCGTGCGTCGATGCCGCGAAATCCGGCGGAAGATTCATGTATCGTCCGGCGTAAGGTATCGCTCGCGTTAAGGTCTCGGTCCGCGTAATGTTTGCGTAAAAATGTATCGCTCACGGGAGCGTATCATTCTCGTGTCAATGTGTCGTCTCGCGTAAAGTATTCGTGATATCGTTCGTGTCGCGTTAAAATATCAGTTGGCGTAGAGTATTGTGTCGCGTTAGAGTATCGTTGCGTAAGGCACACCCCGCGTTAATGTATCGTCCCGCATTAGAATATTGTTCCGCGCTAGAGTTGATTCGCGCTCAGTAATGAGTGGCAACAAGATACTTCGCCGATCTCGCGAAGCGTGGCGGGACGCGCTGTGACCGTCGTCGGTCCTTTGCGGAAAAACATACTCTATCCTGTCTTCTTTTTCTTATTAAATATACTCGTTACCCTTGTTATTTAAGTGCTTTATTTCTTTGTGTGTCGATTGCGCTGCGCTCCCTCTCCTCCCTTCAACCGAGATCCACCAGCGGTCTCGCTTATGGACTGCACGCCTGAGATATTTTGCGTTTGAGTGTCAGAGTTAGAATTAAAGTAACGTGGTGCGCGTATTCGCACCTGGCGCCCATTATCATATTGGAGAAAGTGTCCGGTCAAGCTACCATCTGGCTATAGAGATTTCGGGACACTATCATATTAAGCCTGAGAAAAGGCAAAGCGACGGCGCGCTCCTTTTCGGCCGGCGAGACCGAAGGGACATCGTCGTCGTCGTCATAACCTGAAGTCCTGAAAATTATGGCAGATCACGGTGATCGAATTGCGGTGTTGGAGACTCGAGGCGCGCGACTGGCCGGCTCTCAGCGGACCGAACGCGAGTCGTCTGCTGCATCGCGGGTCTTTCGAACGTCGGATATTATTATCTCTGGCATTCCATGTATTTTCACTGATGCGCCTGGTGAGCTTGTCGCCAAAGTTTTTCGTGCGCTCGGCGTTTCTCAGCTGGCTTCCGACGTTCTCGAGACTCGTGATGTGGGGCAGAGAGATGTGTCCACGACACATGACGGGGCCCCTGCCTCTGTTTCTGCCTCTAATCTTCGTGCTGACTCCGCTGGACGCGCGCGATCGATCATAGTTGCGCTTAAGTCGCGAGAGATTTCCGACTATATTCTACGGGTTATGCGCCGTAAACGCCGACTTACCGTCAACAACGTTTTTTCCAAAAATGCTTCCGGGCATATTTATGTCAATGAGCTCCTTCCTACCGACATTTATAATTTGTTGCGTCAAACAAAGGTCAAGGCTAGGCAATTGTCCTATAAGTATGTATGGAGCAGGGAAGGGCGGATTTTTGTTCGTAAGGACCAAGGTTCACCTCCAATTTCGATTGCCTCAAAGGCTGATCTTGAGCAGCTTTACTGACCTGTGGCGGTGGATGCAGTTCCTTCTGCTTTGCGTTGTCTCAGGATCGCATGCTTCAATGCCTGCTCCCTTCCTGCCCATCTTGAGTCAGTCCAGGCTTTCATAGCGTCAAACTTTTTTCACATTATCTCGATTTCAGAGATCTGGCTTCATTCGCATATTTCTGATGACCTAGTTCGCATCCCAGGATATTATTTGTTACGTGCCGATAGAGAGGGCAGGGAGGGGGGAGGTGTTGCTTGCTATATTCACGACTCGCTGCGCGCGCGGGTTTTGGTGGCGTCGCCTCTGTCCTTCTCTAATGAACCCGAATATCTTGTTCTTGACGTTCGGGGCGACGCATGCGAGCCTCTCCTTTTTACTTCAATGTATCGCAGACCGAGGGGAAGAAACTTTAGTAAATATGTTGACGCTCTATCTTCGGTTATGCATAACTACAAGAACATCATTATTTCGGGTGACTTAAACTGCAATCTCCTAGCTTCATCATATGAATCCAATCACCTCAGAAACATAGTCTCGCAATTGTCGCTCCACATCGTGGAGTCGCAATCGACCTATCACACTCCTTCTGACTCATGGCTCGACGTTTTCATTGTCGATGGTCCGGACAAGGTATTATCGTTTCGCAAGTCGGATGCACCCTTCATTAACGGTCATGACCTCATTGAGTTGACGTATTCGTTTGTGGTTCCGCCCCTTGCGAAGCGTACTTTAGTTCGCCGGAACTATAAGGAATTTGATGAGCAGAGTTTCGTTAAAACTCTCACCTCAACGTTGTCTTCTTCTTTTGCGGAGGATTTTTGCGATGCCGATCTCGGTGAGCCTGACCTGGACAGCATCCTGGGTACCATAGTCAAAGACTTCTCTTCCAGTTTGGACAGGCATGCACCCATCTGCACCTTTTGTGTGACTCGTCCATATGCGCCTTGGCTCACTGATGTTCTTGCTTGCAGAATTCGGCATCGCAATCGTCTATACAATATTGCTCGTAGATCTGGTAGCGTTCTAGATTTTCATATCTACAAGCAGTATAGGAATGGTCTCACTGATGATTTGAGACAAGCCAGGGAGCACTTTAATATGGCCAGATTAAGCGCAATTTCAGACCCATCCAGGTTGTGGCGTGAGCTTGCTAATCTCGGCCTTGTCGAGTCGCCCTTGTCCTCACCGCTTAACTTCTTTTCACGTGATACTCTCAATGCTCATTATGCCTCTATTTCCAACTGCTTTCCTTCATGTTCCCAATCTCAATTTTCTGATATTATCTCATCTATAACACCGGATACACCACTTTTCAGTTTTTCTCAGGTAACCAGTGATGATCTATGCACTCTAGTTTCCTCATCTTCCGTTTCCTTCGCTTCAGGTTGCGATCAACTACCACTTTACGCCATAGCCTTAGCCCTGCCTTGTATTGGTAATCTCCTAACCTCACTCTTCAATAGTTGTCTCAAACTCACTCACTTTCCGTCCCTGTGGAAACGAGCCATACTTCGCCCGCTGCCCAAAGTCAAGTCTCCCGCTTCTCCTTCTGACACAAGGCCCATAGCCAACTTGTGCAAGCTCTCTAAATTGTTTGAGAGGATTCTACATGCCAAATTATTCTCAAGTCGCAATGCATAAATAGTGAATATACTTTTGTTATTATCTAGTATAATTTATTAGTAGCAGCATCGTATAAATGAAAAAATATTTATGAGAGTGCTCGCATACAATTTGAAAATTAGTTCACTTTAAGTACTGATTGCGTAAATCAGAAGAATATTCAATCTGATTACTCAGATACATTGATTACATAATCGAAAAATTTTTCAATATAATTACTGATTACTTAGTATAATTAGTTTATTAGTTATATTTTTTTTATTATTGTTCCGTAATTTCTTTCCGTCGCGATCGCGGATCAATGCCGTACCGGTAACGCCATCCCTCAGTCGCCCTCCGAACGAAGGGATTTCGCGCCGCTCCCCCCGTCAAGTCTAACCGCGAAGTTTCTCCCGACGCGTATCGATCCTGTCATGCCGTGATCGCATGATCCAAAACGCAAGTGATTGGTCGATACGCGTCGTGCGCCCGGCGAGAGCTCCGGTCTAAGTCAGTAGAAATTCATACTCCGGTTCACGAGGTCGCATACCGCCGTGCATCCGTTAACAGTTTCCCCGTTTCACGCGGTTACACAATTGCCGTCGTGCACACGGGTCCTGCTGCTCGTTCAGAGCCCCATTCTATCGCGCCGTCAGTGCAATTCACTCTCGCCACCGTGAGCGGTGAACCTACGCGTGTGCGCTCGATCATCTGTATCGCTGCCGCGCTCGATAGACTATCTCGCGTCTTGTGCGCTTCGAACACGAGCGCAACAACTGTAAAACGCTCCAAGTGCGTGCATTAAGTGCTAGCTGCAAAGAGCGCTTCCAATTGCGCTCGCCACAGCAACCGTTGACCATACCCGCGTCACGTACTCAGCGCTACCGAGTCACATGCGCGCATAGTGTCGCGCTCACATCACGAGTGCGTTCACCAGAACTTTGTACGTACCGACGTTAAAATATATTTTGTGCTTTCCTCCACGAACACAAGTGTCTTTCTCTTCACCGCACTCCTGATCCCTGTCGGGGTCGAACCCGGCGTCTTACGCTAATTGGCGAACCGGAGTTACGCCCGGAAACGAGAATCGCCAACAATTATAAAAATTGTACCAGTAACTTTATGTATATTTGTATAAACATACATCTTTGATCTTTCATCCTTCTCCACATGTCTTTATTTCGATAAATAATTTCAAACGGCCAATTTCGAGCTATTACCAAATGTTAGAAAAATATTTAATACATTCAATAATAGTATACAGACTTGTTTACGTTTCGTGCCTTACTTGGCCTTCTTCAGAACAATAAAAATTATAAAGAAAAACGCATTATAATATATCGCATTATTCTACGAACAAAACGAATCAATTCGATCCAACGCCACAATTTATATTAATCCGGTCTCACCCAAGTAATTGGACAATTAGTCATGTTGGAGTCAGAAGTATATTGAACGTCTGGTAATAGCTCGAAATTGGCCGTTTGAAATTATTTAGCTGTTGCTTCGTCGAGCGAAACTTTTGTTAACTTTATTTCGATATTTTAATTAAAATAAACGAAGTATCGCGATCAAAATCATTGTTTTATAATTTTAGAAATTACTTTTCTTATCGTGTTGTCTATTTAATTAATCATACAATATAATTCTAGACTTGCACCGAGCTCTTCAAGATCAATGGAAGACGAAGATTTTGATGACATTGTGCTATTTGAAAGCGAAATAGATATATTCGACCTGATGAAATCGCCTGAACGAGAAACAAAACTAATAGATTTTTGTGAGTAATTATTACTTTTATTAATTATTATTTTATTTGATTGTGTTGAGCAAAGTATAATAAAAACTCATATTCGGAACAATGACAACCAGCATCATAATGGTATTTCGACTTTCCACGATTTACCTATAGGATTGGTAAGTCAAGTCCCTAACGACTTCATGCATTCAGTGTGCCTTGGTGTTGTTAAAAAAAATTTTACTGGCTGCATGAATTGGTGGAAAATTTAAACCAAGAGCACTAAATATAAACAAAAAGGTATATTTCCGAGCGTTTACTATTAACAATAGCTACAGGTAGTTGTCCAAAAGAGTTCGCACGAGAAGTTTAGGTGAGTGTTACCGATTCAACGCTACTGAATTTCGGCAGTTCTTATTGTATATTTCAACTACAGTACTCTTAGATTTATTCGGAAACGACAACAGAATTACATATTTTTAAATTACTGCGTTATTCGCTAGCCTCTTAATTAAGCCAAAAGTGAACGACGTTAAGATTAGCAAAGCACAAAAATTGTTAGAATCATTTGTTTCCTACTGCATAAATATATACGGAAGAAATTCTTTGTATAACATTCATTGTTTAATTCATCTCCTAGAAGGTGTTTGAAAATTTAGATCTTTGGATCATTTTTTTTTGTTTTCTTTTTGAAAACAACATGACATTTTTCCGTAAGATAATAAGAATTTAAGTCACACGAAGGAACTGATTATCTTTTATATGCATTTTTTAATACTATAAAATATTTATAAAACTTTCACTGTTATTGTAAAAAAAAGTAACGTGCAACGCAGTGAGGCACAATCTACATTAATGTATATATATTATGTGTGTCAAATAGAAAATGAAAATGTATAGCGAATCAGCTTCTAGTCAAGGCAGACCGGATATCGTTTTAGAATTAGAAGTGGTAATATACGTTATAGAAATCAAATATAGATTCAGCGGAAAAAAAGCCTTACAACAAATTAAAAAAAAAACCAATACCATAAGCCTTACTTATTCAGAAAAAACTTACTCAGAACTTACTCAGAACCATTATTTTGAGTAGAAAAGACTGGTTGCGTATAGCGGATGAATTTAATGAAAAATGGAATCTTCCTCACTGCATAGATGCTATTGAAAAACACATAATAATACAAGTAAAATCAGTAAATACATTATTTTTATTTACGTTGACGGACCGAAATGACTATCAAATTGAGTGTAACCTTCATGAAACACCTACATTTGAACGTTTACACTCGATTAGTATTTTTTCGTAAGGGTTATTCGTCTTTGAATTTTCTTGTGTTAATACTACAACATTAAATTCATAGAAATTCTTTCCCAATCTCCGGCCGAGCACGAAACAATGGTGCTTCAAAAAATTATAACTGATAAAATGAAAAACTTGTAAAAAATAACATTAATATTTGACGTGAAGTAATTTTTATGTATATTGCATATAAAATGCGTATATATTTTTTATGAAACTACATTTTAGAAAATTTTTATTTCATAAATATAAATAAATTAAATGAATATCATTAATAGATAGAAATAAAATTAATTAAATTGGTGAAAATTCTTTCTTAGAACAGTTATGAATGAAATATGTGAATAGCAACTTAAAAAAAACCTACAATTATTAATCATGTATCAACGATAGATGATTCAAAATGTATCTTATCGTAAAGTTGCAACAGAAAACGTTTCGTGATCTATCGTAAAATCACGACTTTTTTTCGGGTATGCGAGGTTCCCTTGTTAGTTAAAAAAAATTAACTTACCCAACCGTCCCAACCCTGTCTCTTTGTGATCTGAGATCGGAGCGGCTTGTGAACAATGTGAATTGTGAATTGTGAATGCTCACGACCACGTGCTTGTGCTTGTAACTGCACGAAGAACATCCCCTCCCCTTCACCAGTACCATCTGGGCTGCGTTCCAAAATTCACTCTAGTTAACTAAAATGCTATAGTGTACGTGACGTAAACTATAGATTTTAGTTACCTCCTCCTCCTCCAATAATATGTTGCTTGTTAAATATTAACTTTAATAATTTGCAGTTTTAATCTTATTTTATTTGGAAATGATGACAATTACGTCGTGGGTGATTTAGACGAATATGAGGCCTTAGTCGAACGGATGACTGACGAAGCTTCAATCCGCGAACGGTTGGCTGATGAACAAGATCAGCCTGAAGAATAATTAATCTTAATGTAAGAATAAACGGGAAATTTTGTGTAAAATTCATATAACTGTAAGAGACAAAAAAAATTAACGGAGCTACCGGGACTCGAACTCGGGGCCACATAGGGAATGCCCCTATGGTGGCCAATGTTTTCCGTCTACTGTTCATATTCGGAGCTTAAGAAGTCACTTGGCAAACGTACGTGTGATAAAAGTATTTCATTTGTGTGAAAAATAGACCATCTGTATACACATACTAAGAATCGACGAATACCAGAGTCTCGACATAATAAGAGAACGACTTCCGTGGCCAGTAATGAATTGCATCGGGGCTCGATGTCGAACGACCTTTTCACGTACACTGTCAGAATTCGAATCGATCGAAAATCTTGATTCATCTGTTGTCTGCCGCAAACGCGATACGGAAATCTTGCAAGAGCATCGACTTGATGCCCTTGCGACGGAGATCTTGTCCACGAGGCAGACGACGATCGCGAACGCGACGCGATAATAGTGATCGGAGGCGAGCTCACCTCGTGAGCAGGAAGGTCACCCTCGAAGATAGCAGTTGACCGCTCTTGGCGACTCGGAGTATATGGAGTCGTGCTTCTCCCGGTTGAGCGGAGGGGCACGTGTTAAAGAACGTCTCGGGTTCCTTGACAATCACGCACTTTTAACAACTTATTGGGCGGCAATGCCGCGCATGAATCGGTGGAGAAACCACGCACACAGAATATTTGCCGTTTTGCCGAAATCACTTGATTTGGAGACGTGCGAAACGAGTCTGCCACGAGGCCGTTCTCTTCCGCCAGGAGAGTTCTCGAGAGACGGAAACGGGGGAGAGATCCGGAACGCGGCGCTCTCCGATTGATCCGATGATTGTCGGCGTTGCGCGAGGGGCGCAGTTATCGCGAACAAAGACACTGCGCGTGTCCGGAGTTGCGCCGTGCTCCGATTCTCGCCGGCATGCTCGCACCTGTGCGTGGGGCGGCATCGACGCGTGATCAACCACGCGGGGCGGTGTGATCGACAACCCCGGATCGAATACGTGCCACGAGACTGACGGCAGGCACGTAGCGGTCAGCCTCGCGGCCCGATGCTTACATCGAGATTGCTATGTTCGATCCTTAACAACCATTAACATTGAATATATTATAGTTGAATAAAATATTTAAAATCCGATTGTGTTTAAAATTTCTTTACACGAAGGGATATTAAAAATATAATTGACAAACTCAAGTTTCCAAATTATTTATAATAATAATTATATACATTTAATTTAAGTTTTACACATTTATATATTTAATTTAATAGAGAGTTTTCATACTTTAAATAATTAAATATCAACATTTTACGTAAAAATGTTTAGAGAAATCTGTAGGTATTTCTTTTAAAATATATTTTTGATAATTTTCAGCTGCAAGTTCCAAAAAAAAATAACGAAAATGTCTTAAACAAGGATTCAGTAAACGAGGAAGAAGAAAAAGTTAACGTACCAATATCGATTTTAAAATCAATATTATCTGAAATAAGGTAAATATTATTTATTTATTTCAATATGTTAAAATCCCAGTAAAAATAGCCTAGTAAAATGATGTCAATATAACTTCAAAATTTGAAAATCTAAAAAGTAGTAGCACAGATGTCATATAATGATTATTTAAATATGCCTCTTTTAATACTTAAACTACACCTTTTAGCCTCGGTCTCCCCTATATATTAAAAGAAATTGATTCAAATGTTTATAATATCAAAATAGACTCACATATAAATGATCATTATAATCGAAAAAAGAAAACTTTTGGATTGGATAGTATATAGTTATTAAACCAGTCTCAGGCGGAGGAACAGTCACTACGGACCTTCCCTTTGTTACATTTATATGTCCAAATTGCGGCACAATTATTTCTTTTTGTAGATTAATTATATCAGTAAGAATAAGGGTTGTTAACGGGGCTCTTGTTATTGATTGCCCTAGATGTGGTTATCACATTTTTTATAGACCATTTGAACATGGCATTTTTCAATCCCGATTATGATATCCAATATGAAGAATTTAAATATGAGACAAGCCACAAACAAGATCAGGGTAGTTATATATCTAATCATTTGGCTGCACCAATCACAAATGATGATTGTGAATTTCTTTTTAAAATATGACAATTTTTTCTGCAAAAGACACATTTCACTTAAAAATTATATGATTAATCATAATATTGATAAGGATATATATAAGAATTGTGATAATCCATATAATTGTTTACATAACTTTATTAAAGATGAGAAAATTGATAAGCGGGAAACATTCAAATGCTACAAAAAATTATGGAAAACATCTAAGCCAGGATATAGGATACAATTAGCAAATTTTTTAGAGAATAGTTTTTCTTCTTTTCAAGAGAAAAAGTTAGATGAGAAAATTGATCGTATCTATAATGAATTACTTAATGATAAAGAATTATATGAGGATTTTGTGATAATGAAAAAAGTAGAAAATATTAAAGACAAACTTTGTTTAACAAAAGTTCAATTTGGAGAGACTATTGGAATTCGTAATATTAAAGCTGAAAGAGATATCTTTTTCTTTGAATGCCCAGAACATGGATATTGTATTGCACCAACAAATCTATTGTTATGTGTTCTTGATATTTATCAAAGTAGGTTTTCTTTAAAACTTTATTGGAAGATTGCTGATTTAGATAATAAATATAAATATTCAATGAATGAATTAGGTAATTCTCTAATTAAATGTTTTGAAGAACTCAGGTCAATTTTAGGACAGCAAGTATACAAGATATTATCTACTTGGGAATCAATGATAATTGGATTTACAATAAATGACAGTGAAAATGATTTAGGATTTGATAAATTATTCAATTCACACAAAAGAATCTATTAATGAAATTTTATCAGAATTTCAAATGTCAATACCTCAAATTTTAATACCACATTCACGTGATAAAAATTTCCTTAAATTATACATTGAAATGACAGGAATAGTCAAGCATTTTGGACATCCCTGTTTGGATATATTGGACGGCTTTTCCACAGTAAGAGAACATGGGACCCAAAAAGTTGGTATTGATTTAAAAATCGTTAAATGTGCTACAGGTATATTCATAAGAGACTTTATTAAAGAGTATTACCAAAAGAAAAGGAAATGGCCTCCATTAAAAGCATGTCCGAACGAATTAAATCAAATGTATAAAAATAACATTTATCCTGGAAGAAGATTTGAGAATGATTACAACATTTGGAATCAAATTAAATTTGACAAGATATTTGATTACGATTACAGTCCTGATACAACTGAATTATTGAAAGATTCCGCAGCTGCTGCAGATTTCGACCAGTGGTTTACTCCATATGATACATGTGCTTTTAAACATCTATATGGGATAAAGAAACCTAGGACATATGGTCCAATTAAACCAACTAGAGTTATAGAAAGATTTCTTCAAAGAGATGAATATGAGTTAGAAAGAAAAATATTTGACATAAATAAAAACTACTTTAATCCATATGATACAACAGCAGTTCTATGTAGAAAAGAACAAGAATTAAAGGTGTCAGGGAGATTATTTGTAAAACAAACTTACTTACAACGACTAGTTCAAACATCTATGGAACATAACATCGCAAAGCAAGTCATGAAGTACATTCCAGTACAAACCATGACAGATGGAGAGATTCAACAAATGAGACGTCTCACAGACACTGCAAGAAAACAAGGTGAAGACCTTGAGATATTTAATTTAGATCTAGCCAAATGGAATCTGAAATTTCGACATGCATTAGTCTATTTATTCGGGGCCATCTTAGATGATATGTTTGGACTACATCAATTGTATAAAACAAACCATTTTTGGTTTTTAATGGCAAAAGTTTTTAATAATTCTAGACTATGTCCTTCTAATTACGATGAAAATTTTGAAACCTCTAGAGGAAGATTTTTTCTATACAGGGCATCTGGGCGGTATGGAAGGGATAAGACAAAAGCTTTGGACAATAATTACTATTGCGTTAATCAAGTATGCAGCTGAATTATGTAACCTTGCAATAGACATACCCTTAAGAAAAAATGCAGTCAAAACTGATAAAAAAACTGGGCACTAACTGGTGGATAACTGATTATTGAAACTGATGACAGCACGATCAGTTTATTGAAACAAGTTACTGATAAAAGAAACAGTTATACCAGTTACTGATTAAAAAAACTGGGCACTAACTGCTGGATAACTGATTATTGAAACTGATGACAGCACGATCAGTTTATTGAAACAAGTTACTGATAAAAGAAACAGTTATACCAGTTACTGATTAAAAAAACTGGGCACTAACTGCTGGATAACTGATTATTGAAACTGATGACAGCACGATCAGTTTATTGAAACAAGTTACTGATAAAAGAAACAGTTATACCAGTTACTGATTAAAAGAACTGGTCAATATTGGTCCAGTTTTATTCAGTTTTATATTGATCAGTAACTGATAGAACTTCCATGCTGTTCGGTTGATCAATTGAATCAATTGAACTTTCACCAGTTTTAGTAAACTTGCCTGTGACAAATAAGAAATCTGCGGCTACTGTGTGATTAACTGTGATACAAAATAAACAACACTCCATAAAAAAACCAAGATTTATTTATATTATCGATATTTTTGAGAATACACATAACTTTATTTAAAAAAAAAATAGAAAAACTGAAAAAGAATATATCGTTATAATAATAATAATAATGAAGTAAATTGTTATCTTCTACTGTGCCTGTTTAGTCACCATCCACGGACTGTCTCGTCTTCGCGCTCCAAGAATTTTGATTGTATTCCTTTTGCTTCATCATTTTTAATATAGTTGTTGATTTTATTTGCTATTGCTTTTTTTACTTCATTTTCCACACTTTTCCTGGTAAGCTCGTCTTTCAAGAAGTTTGACATATAATCTGAAACATTAACATATTAGATGGCGCTTTACAGAAAATGTCTTTACACGCACAATGAATGTTGACATCAATGACAGAAACTGTATTAGAAATTAACTTTGTTTATGCTGAAATATGCTTATAAAACCTACCAATAATTCCATTAATTTTGGACTCATTTAGTTTTTTCTTAGGAATACGTGTGATATTTTTATGTCCATTTGGAACTTTGCCTGTTAAATTTCCAAGGGCCATTTCTTCCTTAGTAAACAGCAATGCAAATAAATCAAGAGCAAGTGTGGAAATTTTTTTGTATGCTTGCAACGTGCCATTTCCTCTCCAGTTAAAGTTTTGGATCCAAAATTAAAAATAGCCTGAATATGTATAATATAAAATAATATAGTATAATATAAAATAATATAATATAATATAAAATAATATAGTAGAATATAAAATAATATATAATATAAAATAATTTAAAATAAAATTTTAATTGTATTTATATTCTCTTCAATATTACAGATATAGAACCAAATAAGCAGTAAATTTTATTATGCAGATAATGTACCTTTGAATCAAATATTGATTGTGATCTCACTAATTATTTTTTAGCTGCTTTGGTAGATAGCTTTTTAGGCACAACCGAAGTTGTAGACGCAATTATATTAGTATTAATTTTTTTAAGATTTGGAAATTTTGCTGTAATTTTATCATCTGCAAATTTTATCAGTTCCATTTTTTTCTAATAATATAAAAAATGAAAAATGTGAAAATTGTAATAATAAGAAAAATGTGATATATAAGAAAAAAAATAAAACATTACTATAATATACGTATTAATATTTACTTCAGTCACAACAGACACAATAGATTCATTTTCTTTCCCCTGAAAAAATTGATAAAAATAAATAATTATTTTATTATAAATGACGAAAAACACATAACTTTGGAACTATTTTTTCAATGCACCTTTTGATTAATAGCTTCGTTACAATTATCAATACTCTCCAAAAATTCAGCATTGCCTTCAGATCCCTATATACAGAGACAATATCATGACGATGAGCAGTATAAACATCAAGGTCAGCAAATTTTACATTGTTACCATTTATAAGACTATACATACATCTTTAGAAGTGTTCCATTCATTTGTTCCATCTATATTCTGTTCTTGAAACACTATCTTTGGCTGCAAAATCAAATAAACTTAAGTTTTTTTCTTACATTTAAAGATTAAACATGCCATAAGCTAGCATATATATATACTTACTTTTAAAGGTGTACTGCTGCGCACGGGAACGGTCGGTGAGAGCAATATTCTTAGAAAGTGATGGATGACACTTTCTATCTATATTTACCTCCTCTTTTAAAGAACAACCTTAATTGTATGAATAATAAAAAAGAGTAAACATAATTAATTTATATTTAGGCCAAATGTTATATCTTACAGAAATTTAATACTGTAAGTGATTATTTGGCTAGTGATTACTTATTGAGTATTACAAGCACTGTTAATAGTGCTTGTATAGCTTTTAATATTCAAAATAAGTAAATAATCACTAGCCAAATAATTACATCAGTATTAAATTTTTGTAAGGGTACAGAATCTCATATTTAAACATGTAAAAATATATACTCAGACAGCACACAGAGACGTTTGTACGACGTCTTTTTGATTTGCGTACTGTCCTGGGATACATACTTCATCTGTTCCCTTAATTTGTATTGAAGTGGTTTCGGATATTTCTTCTTTACCATTGTCAGAGGACATATTTTTTGTAAGGTGCCTTATCTTACTTTTTAAACCTTTTATTGCTGTTTTCAAGTTCTTTGTCTGTGTTGTAAAATCTCTTATTTCGGTTTTTAAATCTTCAACTACATGTTTTAACTGTTCAGTACATTGAATCATAGTTGTAAAATCTGAAAAATAAAATTTACACGATTGTTCTGATAATTATAATAATATATTCTTATTACTTTGTTGAGAATTGAATATACTAAATATACTAAGTTTTTTTCCAAAGAAATAATTATCTTGTACATATTGAGTTCATTCTCTTTAAATATTTTTAATTTTTATACCATTTTTTACGGTTACATCTTTCCATTTACTTAAGTTAAGATCCTCCCAATCAGACTCTGAATCTGACTCATCAGTCTTCAAACATGGTTGTGTTTTCTGTAATGATAAGAATTAAATGGTTAGAGACCATTTAACTATTATTATAAAATAGCAAATAGCGTAAGAATAAAAAAGGTATATACAAACCTTTACTTTGCCTTTATTTCCTTTATTTTTTTCTCTGAGTTTCTGAGAGAGGTTTTGTCTAATTGTCGACAAAGATTGGGACTCATCACTTGTAGAGATGTCCTAATGTTGATAAATAAAAGAGACGTATAAAAGTCAAAATGGTTTAAAAAGATACTACAATAAAATAATCATAGATTGAAATATATACCAATTCCCCAATTTCATCTGTCTTTTGTGCAGCTACTCTAATAATCTCACTTGATGAAACTCTCTGCTTTTTGTTGGTGGTGGTGATCTCTTTATTCACATGTCCCAAATTTTCATCACTAGTTAATTTGCGTTTCCTATTGCTATTTGAGTTGACCTATACAACAATGATTTTAAGATTAAGAGAATTAGAGAAACTACCGTTTTATATAATTCACCATTCACTAAACATATTATTTAAAAAAATTACTTACAATTTCATCTTTCTTTTTAGCTAGATCTTTGCGCATTTCTCGGCTCGGAAATGGTACACCATATTTCAAACATGATTTCGAGGCCTCTACTATTTCGGTCCAATCTAGAATGATCATATTAATGATACAAAAATTACAATAAAATAAGAACAGAAATGTGCGCGCGCGCGTGTGTGTGTGTGTGTGTGTGTGTGTGTGTGTGTGTGTGTGTGTGTGTGTGTGTGTGTGTGTGTGTGCAAATCAGAAGTCAAAATTAGATTTCATTCTTCCGCCAAGTAAAATATAAACAACACAACCAACAAATACTTTAAAAATATTCAAAGAAATTGAAAATTTCCTTAAAGAAGATATTACAAGGGACTTACCATTACTCTGTGCTAAAATACATCCTACAGTTTGGATCCATTTGATATGTTTGCGCTTAGCCATGGTATTTTTAGACTGCACATCACAGTTAGAGGGCCATTTCATCAAAACAGACTCTTTATTTTGGATCAAATTAGAAATTGGCTTTCTGGGCTCCTTATTCTTGTCATCCCATATTATCCATTCGGCGTAACCAACCTGCACAGGTATTGTTTGTTGCTCGTCTACCTTATCTATCTTCTGTTCATTGTTAAATTCACATAATATGTAAAATTTATCGGAATCACAACTATCCATCTTGAAATTTATTTTTGAACTGATTCACTTGCAAACTGAGATCTGAGCGAGGGCAAAGAAATCTCATTTGGCGGGTAACCGACAGAAGGCCAGGGAATCCCGTCCCAAATGACAATCGTGCAAAACAGCGCAGGCGTTGAGGCGCGCAATAGTGTGTAAAGCCCGGTCTACATAGGATCTAACCTCTATACACAAAGAGGTTAGACCACCGAGAGCCGGGCGGTGGTACTCGTCAACCCGCACGGAAAACGGTATTCACCGGCTTTCGCGTTGCGAACGTAGCACGAAGATACGACGTGCGATGCACGGAAAAATACCGTGCTTAGTACGAGGAAAGACGTTGCTGCGCGGCAGCGTGTTTTGACATGGGCGCACGACGGAAGAGAGTGGGGGACACGGCCCAGCGTAGTGGCAGGGCGCAGCGCGTTTCATGGTCTGCCTTGCATGATCCAAACGAAGCCAAACGTGTGGCGCTAAGGCGCGCAATAAATAACAGCTAGGGATATTATACACATTAATAGTCAATATAAATACGGTAATATATTTAGAATTCTGTGTGAAGGTGCGATTTCACGATGACGCTCGACGCTGGATTCGAGCGTCAAATCTGGTCACGTGATAGATTTCAGCCAATCCAGTGGTTAGGTTATATTTCCCGTCCCTCTGAATCTATCACGTGACCAGATTTGACGCTCGAATCCAGCGTCAAGCGTCATCGTGAAATCGCACCTTGAAAGACTTCTCATCTGTTTTATTAGCAAAAATATATACTAGTGGAAATAAACATAAAAGTTATTTTAGAATCTGCTTCACAAAGTAGGTTATAATAATTAGTCGATCTTTATATGTTTCTCTTAAAGTCTTAAAAGAATGTTGCCTCAAAGGAGGAGAGAATCGAGAGGACCATATAAAAAGTATCTGTATGATCTGAGTATTCCTGTGCCAAGAACATCGGCATGGCGACTAAGTAAAGTAAAGAATGGAGAACATGATGAAGTTAGTTTCTGCTTCATATTGCTGCATTTCTATTCATTTGATGATTAGGAGAAACATAATGTTTATGTCTTGATCTTTTTTCATAGATTGTGGAGAACGCTAATTGTAATGATAATGATATTCAATCTGAAGAAGAGCACATCAATAGAGATTCAGATTATGAGTTATCTTCTATTGAGATAAATGTAAGTATGTCGACTATGCATGAAATATATATGTTAATTGTTTCTATAATACAAATATATATATATATATATACATTACTTTATATATGAAACTTTTTTTAATAGGTAAAATCCAGTGATGATTGTGAGTCATTATCTAATAGAGAGTCAAATACAAACGTACGTAGAGCACTAAATATTTTCTTCATTATGTTTATATTTTCATAAATAGTTTAGTCAGTGATATTTCAATTTCTCAAGTCTCTGAATCATGAAATGTATATCTCTCACTAATATATATGTTTCGTAATATACATAATGTGAAAAATAAAATGTTCTTTATGTGTTCAGCATACACCAGTGAGCATACAAAGTTCACCAGTGAGCTTTTTATCAGATGATGAAAATAACAGTTTTAACTTAAGCGATAACTATCTATTAAATGATAGAAATTTGGGAAGCGATGAAGAGGAGGTGAATTATTTCAATGATGAATCATGTGAAAATATTCCATATAGAAATGAAAATAATGAGGTTATTGTTGCCACATTGTAATGTTACATTTCACTAATGGGCCTCATTTTATTTATGTAAATACTAATTTGATCATATAATAAGATACTATAATATTTGTTGTAGGATGAACGAGGTAAACCTCTTTATGAAGGCTGCCGTTTAACTGCTAACGAAAGTGCAATTCTCATAATGAGCTTTATAATTAGGTGGGGTTTAGAGGATAAAAGTATAGATCAATTGCTGCAGTTAATAGACTGTCATTTACCTTCTTCTGTCTTGGAATCTAGATATTTATTTTTGAAAAAGTTTCCTGTGCCTAATCAAATTATAATTCATTATACTTGTCCTGACTGTTCTGAGCTTTTGCCAATGGATTTTGAGCAATTGGAGTGCAAGCGTTGCAATCAAAACTTAAACAGAAATAAACTTAAAGAAAATGGTAACTACTTTGTACAATTGTCAATCGGTGAGCAGATACAGAACATTATGGAGAATAATACACTTTTCCATCTCATGAGAAAAAGTTGTGAGGAGAACGATGTAATTTCAGGAAGAATTTATAGAAATCTTAGAGCTTCAGGTATGATTGGTGAAAATGATGTTACTTTGCAGTGGAATACAGATGGAGTTAGTCCATTTAAATCTGCCAAGATGTCAATATGGCCTATTCAAGCCTGTATTAATGAGTTACCTTACCGTACACGTAGAGATAATATGATTTTATGTGGGTTGTATTTTGGAAAGAAAAAGCCTTATATTAATTCTTTTTAAAACCCTTAGTAGAAGAACTAAATTTTCTTCATTCTGATGGCATTGCTTGTAATTTAGATGGCCAGAATAAGCTATGTAATGTAAAAGTACATACTCTACTAGCATCAGTTGATTCTGTTGCACGACCAATGCTTCAGGGTATTCAACAGTTCAATGGCACTTATGGTTGCTCGTTCTGTTTGAATCATGGAACAACTATTAATAGGGATCGGGGTATAGCACGAGTTTATGTTGGAGGAAAAAGTAAATCTCGCACATTGTCTCAACATCTTAATGCTCTTCGGAAATTGCAACAAGTTAATCAACAGAATGGTAATAGAGTAAAACATATTGACGGAGTAAAGTTTCCAACGGTGTTGCTTACTCTATCAGTTTTTAATATTATATCATCTTTTGTGCCAGATTACTTGCACAGTGTTTTAGAAGGTGTTGTTCTCACTTTTCTTAAACACTGGACTAATAGTACTTATAAAGGAGAAAAATGGTATCTGAATAAGCAGAAGCGCATTCTTTTAACAGATAAATTACTATCAATTTTACCACCTGTAGAAATAACAAGGCCGCCTCGTGGTCTCGATGAATTAAAATTGATGAAAGCATCGGAACTCCGACACTTTCTTTTGTACTATTCTTTACCTTCCCTTAAAGGACTTTTACCTGCAAGATATCTTAAGCATTGGTTTCTTTTGGTATATAGCATGTCAATATATTTGAGAGAAAAATTTACACAAGAGGAGGCTATGAAGGCCAAAAAAGCTTTAAACAAATTTGTGCAGGAAATTTCAATAATTTATCCAGATTGCGCATACTTGTATACTTTTAATGTTCATCTCCTCCTCCATATACCTCGTGCTGTTGAAAATTTTGGAGGACTTTGGGCATCCTCTACTTTCCCATATGAACATTTTAATGGTGTATTAAATAGACTAATAATTGGAACTCGTAATCTGCCGGAGCAGCTATGTCGAACATTTTTAAGACTGCGTCATACTTTAGACCTTGGGTCTAGAATCTTTTTACATCCTGAAACATCTCATGAGGGGAAAAAGTTATTTGATTCCATGATGTCTAAGTATCGTTCAAATCAGTTTTCTCAAAATTTTGATATTGGCATGAGATTATTTGGAGCGCCTAAAAATTACGAACTTTCTTTAATTGAGAAAGTTTCCATTCAACAAATTATCCGAGATGGACCTCTTCAACCACTGGCACAGTCATTCAGAAGATTAATTTTCCAAGGAATAGTGTATCATGCGAGCTGTTATAACAGTCTCAAAGTCAGAGATAATAGCACTGTAAAAATGAATGATGGTCGTATTCTTTCTATTACACATATTCTTGTGGTTGAAATAGCTGAATCCGATAAGAAAGTTTGCATTGTGTTAGGAAAAGAGTTTGATATACTTGATGAAAATCTTAGTGAGGATCGAGATCTGAATATTTCTTCAAGTGAGCTGGCATTAGTATGTCAGAGAAGTGAACGCATTGTTTGTGGTCTGCCAAGCCATATAACTCAAAAATGTGTATCTGTTCCATATCGCAATGGCGTTTGTATTATACCACTAGTCAATTGTATTGAGAGGGACTAAATAAATATTTTATTTGTATTGTTTATGTATGTATAAATATATAAATATTATATATTATAATAAATATAATAAAAAATGGATATATAATAAATGCCTCAATAAACATTCTTGACGTCCCTCAATTAATTCTCTTTCCAATAACCCAGTTTTATATTGTGTATATATATATATATATATATACATAAGCTATAACTTTCAACTTTATAATATACAATTATTTTATTACTATTGTTGCTTGTGTAATAGTTACGTGAATATAGTTAAAAATTATAGCCAATCATTAATATTATTGTTGACTGTTGACTACTATCACAAACTTACATAACGTGTTTTGATATTTCGTAACACTGGCAAACTGGTGAATTAAGAACTGAGAGAACTTACTATCGACAACTGATACTCAAAAACTGGATATCAATTGAAGAACATAAGTAATCAGTATCTAAGAAACCGTTAAAAACCAGTCTAACCAGTTTTTTAGATTAATGTAGAAACTGATTATTAAAACTGGGTGTCAACTGAAGAACATAATAATCAGTATCTGACAAACCGTTAAAAAAAACTGAGGACCAGTCATTAGTTACTGACGGCAACACTCAGTGTCTAACCAGTTTTTTAGATTAATATAGAAACTGATTATTAAAACTGGGCGTCAACTGAAGAACATAATCAGCATCTGACAAACCGTTAAAAAAACTGAGGACCAGTCATCAGTTACTAATGGCAACACTCAGTGTCTAACCAGTTTTTAGAGTAATGTAGAAACTGATTATTAAAACTGGGTGTCAACTGAAGAATATAATCAGTATCTGACAAACCGTTAAAAAAAACTAAGGTCCAGTCATCAGTTACTGATGACAACACTCAGTGTCTAACCAGTATTGTAGAAACTGATTATTAAAACTGGACGTCAACTGAAAAGCATTACCAGTAACTGACTCTCGTATTCAGTCACTGATAGAACATCACAAGTTACTGATTCAACTTCATCAGTTACTGGTGCAACTGCTCAGTTCTTTTTCTTAAGGGTAATGTGTCAAGGAGATAACCAAGTTGTAATGATTAGATACAAACCATCACAATTGCGAAAAAAGAAAAAGATTAGTGTTCGGTAAATTCTTTCCTTAAATTTATTATCGGTATAATCGGTCAAGTCAAATTCGCTCCGACCGATTATCTTTTGCGACGACCGTTCGTCGGCGCGAGCTTCGCGTCGAGCTGGCCGTTCGGCTCCGTCCGGCACTCCTCGGGCCGGTTCGCTACCCCGCTGGGCCCGGCTCGCTGCACTGCAGATTCGTCTCGCCACCTCGCCGGTTCGCACGTGTTAGCACGGGTTCGCTATATTATAAGTTATTCGCATTGGTTTTGATTCTGTTCGGGACTCGATCTCGTGTGTGTATTGCAATATTAAAACAGACAATTCAGAGAAATAGTGTAATTCATTTCTCAACCCGCCCGATCGCGAGACAACGCCGTAGATCATTCGCGGGAGCGCAGTCACACGCTGCATATTTTACAATTAGAGAAAGATTCTTAGAAGTTTTATCCTTGATTTTGGGTAGAGTTAACCTTCAATTAAAATTAGAAGAAACATGGTTCTCAATTAGACTTTGTGAATTTGGAAAAATCAGATATTTTGATGGAGAATCAATTAGTGTTGGGGTAAAAAAGATATATCGATTGATTCCAGATATAAATGATGGGATATGCTCAATTATCTCATCTTTATCTACTATAAATACTATTACTGAGTCTTTAGCAACATTTGACTACACTCCAGATGCAGCTTTCATAATTAACCAATTCCATATACTAAATTACTTACACAGAAAAAAGATATTATTTGTAACTGATACAGATACCGATTGGACTCAATATCTGTTCCATCCATCTGATTTTGGAGGACTGACTTTATCAACATACCAATCACACTTTGTAAGAGGTAATGACGATAAACTTCCAATTTGGTTAGGAATATTTATGACATTAAAAAGAAGCCATTTGACAACGTCGTGGCACATCACTAACGTGATGACGCGAACAAGTTGAACTAATATATACCTATAAGTAGACTATAGTCCTTAACCGAGGTATTTTTGAAACTTTTAATTTTCCGAAGAGCACCTACAATAAAAATAAAATCAACAGCAAAATAATAAATTTAATTTTCGACTGCACAGAAGCACAGAAAGTGAACTGGTCTCCTCATACGAATTAGAAATGACAAAAATTATAAAAAATGCACAGTAGCAACATTATATATCTCACCATAAAAAGAAAAATGTTCACGGAAAAAAAATTTTCACCGTTGCAGCTAATCATGGTTTGCTAAAATTGTATTTGCTGCTGCAGTAAAAGAATTTGTTGGTATTACATTCACGTGTTACGTGAACGAGCGAATTACGTTCCTGTTCTTTAATTTAACGAAAAACCGAATTGTATTCGTGGATGCACATTTCAGCTTGTTAATTTGCACTCTCGACGTTCATACGCATCTTGAAGCAAGCTCGCTCCCTCGTTCGATCGCGATCGAAAGTGCGAATTAACAAACTGAAATGTGCATCCACGAATACAATTCCGTTTTTCGTTAAATTAAAGAACAGGCACATAATTCGCTCGTTCACGTAACACGTAATTCGTCGTAAATGTTTCAAATTTATTTGCACGTGTGTGTGCGCCTCTTTATTTCTCATATAACACCTCTATAAGTTCAAACGGAAAATCAAACGACTCGCTAGATCACGCGCCCGCTGCGTGCGTTTTCACCGAACGAGCGAATAGCGACGCGAGCAAAATAAATATCAGCTGAAAGACGCGTGATCGTACCCCAAAAGACAAGCAAAGTGAGAACGCCAAATGTGCGATCGTTCTCTTTAATTACTCAATTGATTATTAATCCCGCTTAATGAGAGGTTCAAGCTATTCATCGAAGCGTCTCTCCGCGCGATTCACTCATTCGGAGTAGAAATCGAAACGGAGGCAAGAGACGCGAATTCCGAGGTTATCGTCTCACTGTGACACGTGGGACAACGATTCTATTAAAATTCGGATGTATCGCGCTTCGAATCATTTGTTTCTCATGCACAATTCACTCACCGATCACGGCGCACTGCAAAAGATCCTCAAACGCCAAATCACAGCCGGGAGATGACGATACGTACGGCGTCCAGCACGTACGGCATTCGGCGTTTATTTCGCCCAGCGACGGCATCCCACTCGTTACAGTCAAGAAAGAACGGAATATTCGGTGTACGTTCAGCTTGTAACACACACACACACACACACACACACGCACACGCACACGCGCACGCGCACGCACACACGCACGCACACACGCACGCACACACGCACGCACACACGCACACGCGCGCGCGCGCGCGCACACACACACACACACACACACACACACACACACACACACACTGTGACTGGACTTCTTTTCGTTTACGAGAAAAAAATTACACGAGCGACAACGTCTCTCTGCGTCTCGTACCGACGTTGGCCGTTGGCGACGTTGAACGAGTACATATATATATATACTCATGTATATATATATATATATATATATTATGTATGTTACACCCAAACACCGAAATCACTCAGTGAGCGAAAAAAAACATCCATAACGCGTTGTGGACGGTGCTGATCATCCAAATACCGAAATGAGATATTTTTTCGGTGTGTGGACGTTTTTATTATCCACAATGCGATATGTGCATTTGAGAAACGTCCACGACGCATTCTGCATAACTTGATATGACTTTAAGTTATAAAGCGAGAAAAGTATAAACCCTCATACTCCATCCGAGGTTAAAGATTTTTATGAGGATTTTTATGAGGTATTTGAGCATAATCCAGATGTTTTATCGAGTCTGGAACAGGAGCTACAGGAGCTTTACTCCCACTCTAAATCTATTGGCGCCGCCGGAACCGGTACGCTCGATACCAATCGGGAGAGCAGACCGCGGATAATTTTGCGGCGAAAATGCAAGTCGCCCGAGACCTACGCCTTCGGTCCCCCCTCCCGCACCCACCTCCGCCGGTAGGCAGCGTGGACCTCGCTTTACAACTTAAAGTACTGAGATTCTCCCGATTGTTATCGGGACGAGAAGCACAATGCCCCAAACTACTGTTTCCTGTCTACAAAAACTGCAAGTAAGACAGACGCTCACTGAGAACGCTATCGCTTCTAGCGCTCAGAAGCTCAGTAAAGTTGTACCATATGTTTATGGAGTACAACGCGCCTTTGCGCATAGACAGCAGTAATGCTGAAGAATAAAACTCTTAACACCAGCTCACTGATGTTTATTATATATTGACGAAGGCCTGATCCACCCAATTACACATTTATTTATTTATTCATTCGGGAGCCATTTACACTCCTGATTTTAAAGCCTTGCCGGCATTTTTGCCGTAGAACATCAGTGATGCGAGTCGTTCGAAGGGGTACCGAACGGCGGCAGAGCCGTGCGACCGAACCGCCTCGGCGCACGGGCGGACGCCTCCACGTGGCTCCCCGTGGTAACAGCAAGAAGTGCGTTCAGCGCGCTCATTTATAACCAAATCGCAAAGAGACAGAGTTGAAAGCCCAGTTAGCAGAGAATAAGTGGAAAATGTTGAGCAGTCAAAAAATGCACTGCAGGAGATCGAGTCATTAAAAAAACAATTGAAATTTGATCAAGACAAAAAAAATATTATAGAAAAAACTTGGAAATTAGGAGAAACTGATCGACACATTGCTGATAAATAGGATTGAAAAGTTCAAGTATCTAAAACAATTTTTTAAAGAGAAATAACAATGACAATTTGCTCATTTTGGACATAGAGTTGAGAGAGCCAACGAACCAAGCGGAAGTTCCGAGGAAGTTTCCGCGTTGATATTTGACAAACTTTGTCAATTCCATCATCTCGGGTTCTTGCTCGTCATATAAGCGTTGCACAAGTTCACCAACGTCATAAGCATGCCGAAGAGAACAGATTGATCAGCAGTCTCGGCGATCTCGATCATCGTAAAAATGGCTTCTAGATCCTCGATCAACTCCTTTTTGACTTTGGCATTGAAAGTGAGATACGACAGACCTTTTACGGCCCACTCTCTCATATTCTTTTCTTTCTTTGGATTAGTCAACAATCGTCTGCAAGCCTCAGCCAATTTCTTGGCCGCTCCATCCGCGAACGGTCTGATAGTCACGTCTGAGTCTCCGGAACTACCCATCCTGCAAAAAGCCACTAACGCTCGAACTCGAACTGAATCATCCTTGGATTGACCTAATGCGATTAGAAGGTGAAGACATTCGAATGCAATCTAACGCAACACATGCATTATCCAATATCTTTAGTTTCACAGGTCCTACGTTCAAACACGTTACGCACGAGCGTACAGAGGACCAAGAAGTGGATGTGCAAAGACCGTTCCACGTCACTCTGGACTTCCGCGGGGATCAGGTGGTTGTGACAGCGTCAGTTATCTCCGAAGAGGAGCAACGGGCGACCGGGCGCCCTGATTTCGAGACCGACGAGGCACATTCAACCATCTTCGAGGTGGCTGTGAACATTGTAGTCCAGAGTTGCGAGGAATTAATTACTTTTTTAATTAATTTCCGTCTTTAGTTGACGATTGATATCAAACAATGTGTAATTAAATATGTTTGAGGACCAAAACCAATGGTCGAATCTTCACGATGATTGTTTGCCAATTATAGCCGGATAAAATAAAAATTTTAATTGTTTATTATATTGTTGGCAATTTACGAATGTACTTTAAATATGTTTGATTAAGAATTTATTTAAGCGGATCGAGTTAATCGAAAGCCGTTTAATTGACGATTATGAGCGAATTCAATCGAAGATCATTCAATTAACGATTAATTTAAGCAGAATCAATCGAAAATCGCGCGCATTATTATCGATCTAGTAGGTAAATTAGGTCGATATAGACTTATCGGCCAGGAAGTTATTTATTATTACGCGGACGGATGAGTTTTTAATGTATGTATGTAATGTACGTGTACGCTCAGCGCGTTCAACGCACTCAGTAGTTATAACCTAGAGATGAATAGTGACAGTCGTGATAGATGTCAAATAGTGATAGTGATCATCAACAATATACATTTGACCGCAGGGAGCTGACGTTTATGAGCGATAATTTTGACAAAAATTCTAAAATAAATTTAGCAGAAGTAGACTCAAAGCAGAGAACCACTTTCGCAAGCGAAATTAAGAAATTTATTGATAAGAGAACTAAAAAAACAACTACAACTGAATCTGGCACACATCTTAACACATTTTCAGCAAAGTCAATATCAGCAACAGAACTGAAAAATGTTAGAGCAAGTTCGAGTTCTTAAAAAAGGAATTTAAAGTAATATTTAAAAAATTTGCGCGTATTGCAAAGTGTATAATTGTTTTAAATAGAATTAACTACAATTATAAAAACCACATTTTAAAAAACTATTTATTAATTTATTTATTAATATGGCTACGATCCACTTGATGCTAGAAATGGTTCGAAGCGTTCGAATCAAAACAAAACTTTTTACTAACTGACCAATACTTCGAATACTTCGAAGCTTATATCACGGAGAAAGCTCTCAATGATGTTTTAAACAATTGTATCAATCATAGAATAATGCCTAATATCGCATTATCGAATGTATCGTAAACTCGGGTGAATCGAGTAAACGTCCACGTTGGGAACTTTAAAAAAAAAAAGAAAAAAAATATAGTATAGAATAATGTCCTTCAAGTAAAGTTGACGACATAGAATAATGTCCTCCAAGTAAAGTTGACGACACGAATGTCACATAAGGATATTGCATATCAAATTCCGGCATATTTGATGGAAGCACACATACATTAGCTTCATCCAAGAAACCATACGACTCTTTGATGTTATACAGCATATCCATAATTTTATTAAGAGTTATTGTACCCCGCTGACAATATTTCTCTTCAGTCCACAAGTTGCATTTTACATGCCCACTACTTTCATATATGCCCACCTCTTTTAGTGAACCTACTATAATATGTATCGCATGCGGTGGTCTGTTTAGCGTGTTAGAAAATTTGTATTCATCTTGGTTATTTTTTTAGCATTACCCTTTCTTTTAGACTCAGGCATCATAACGTTAAGACCTCTTGGTACAGTAATCGTCGAATAGAATGTGATTCTATTTGATGGTGTATCTTGACAGGGAAATATAGCTCTGCAGCAAGTTTACATATGCCAGAGCTATATTTCCGTTAGATATTAAGAGGGGATGTGTACCATCGAAAGTTTGATGAGATTCTAGCCAATGTAGTGCAGGAGAGTCTTTACTTGTTTCATATTCAATCTGAATTTTACATTTATCAATAACTTTCATTAGGGCTTGTAGGGACTGTACGGTCTGCACTATCCACGTTTGGTAGCTCAATGATCAATTTACTGCCAAAGTTATCATCATGATTTTCAATAGTTTTATTTAAATAATCCCCAGTAGAATGGTTTTTGACGCTAAATATTTTAAGTTTGTAGTTATCTAAAACTAATACTTCGTTACACGATACTAGAAATATGTATCGTGCAACACCGTGATCTCTCATCATTAAATACGATCGTTTAATTCCGAATTTCGGTTATTAGTTGTGACGTGACATTTGTCGCGTCCTCCACCCAGACGGTAGCTCGGCCGAGGGGAAGGTCGGGGATGGCGCCTCGGCCCGAGTCGGGGGAGGGCGATTTGCGTTAACTAATCTTTCAGCTAAGTTCCGTAGGGAAAACCGGTGGTGCCGGAGAACGAGATCAGCGAGAAGATGTAACGACGAAAGTCGCGACGAGGGAAGGACGGGCGCAGGGAGGACGCACGGCGGAGTGGTCGGCCGACGGGCGGGCTACCGGGACCTGCCGCGAAGGAAGCGCCGAAAACGCCTCGCACAGCACGATACGGCCCCGCCGCAGCAGAACTACGGGCGTGCCACCGCGACTGCAGCGCGGGTGGACGACCCAAGCACACCCCGACGGCGACGAGAGGGCCGAGCGGCGCCGCCACGGCCTGGCCAGCCGGGCGGGAAACCGCGAGGGGCCCACGCACGCACGCCGCAGCTTACTCGAACGGCCCGCGGAAAGTGGCGGAAGTCGTCGGTAGCGTCGCGAGCAGGGCGACACACACCCAACCAATCGGCGGGGCGGAAGGACCGCGAGCGTGAGGGCGCGCGGGGGCCCAACGTAGTTCCGCCGAGCCGACCGCTCCACACTGTCGAATCAGCCGTTGACGAGGAGCCATCCCAGGACGAGCGCCCCGACGCCGCCGAGCCGCAGCGAGCAGCAATTGTGTAAGATCTCCACTCCGGTGCCACCACGTAATTAAGGGCTCGATCTCGGTCGCGACCAGGCGCCAGTAAATGTCGATACCGATTCGATTACCGTGTGAATCGGCCTGATTAACTGTTGCCTGTAGATACCGGCTCCCGTTGCGTGGGCGCCGGTCAGCTGATCGCGGCTATTAGCCGGAACCGCGGGCGCGTGGCCGGCCGAGATCGTCGCCAGAGAACTTGTCAGGAGCCCTCCTCGAAGGCTCGCGTGATCGACAGTCAATTCGCGGTCGGTGTATTGTGTATTTCGTGAATCGTGAGCAGGGACGTGCCGCGGGCGGCGCGTTCCGGCCGATACGGCGTGTAGTGTTGCGTATTTGTGAGTACCGGTGCTCCTCGTGCGCGGAGGAGTGCCGCACGTTTCGAGAGATATTGCGTCGGGCACTGTGCGTTGCACCGCGGGCTTCACGGAAGTTTTGCGTCACGCGTGTTGGCCAGTGCCGTCGCGTTAGCTCGCGAAGGAATTTCGCGAGCGTATCGGATAACGTTGCGTGTTTGTGAGTTCGCGTCTCGGGCCTTCTGCCGTACGTGTGAGAATTATCGCGTGTCCGAGTTTACGGTATCGCGTATATTGCGTGTTCGAGTTTACGGTATTGCGTATGCGCGGCCGACGGTGCATTCGTGTTCGATGTGTAGCGCCGGGGTTTTGGGAGGGGTTGCGTATGCGGATTGAGGATATTTGCACGGAGCAAGTTACCGCTTTTCCGCGACCGTACGGGTTGAGAGTGCCGAGCTCGCTTAAGAGCCTCGCGGGTATTTTACGCCGTCCGTTCGGACAAGTCTTATCGCGCTCGCTCGAAGGGAGAGAGCCTCGCGGACATGCGGCGATCACGCACCTCGTGCGTGTGTTAGGCGCCGGCTCTATTATCGCGGTGCTACCGAACATCGGTACCGCCTCCGCTCCTGAATTCCGACCATACTGTGCATTATGTGAAATACATCTCTATCGTTATTATTTGCTACCATTTATTTTGTGTGTTGATTGCGTTGCGTCCCCTCTCCACCGTCACCCTCGTATCACGGAACTGCGCCCTGAGCTCGCGCCGAGGTCGTAAGAACAAACATTGTCGAGACGTGGTGCGCGTCTATAATCGCACCTGGCGCCCAATCAAAAGGTATCGATGAAGATCCCGGATACGGAAGTTACGGTAAGAGATTTGACACGGTTGTCCTCCTCGAGCTATCGTCTGGTCATTAGACGGTGAATTTGCAGCCGCGCCCCTTCGGCCGGCGAGACCGCGGGAAATCGGGTTGCATACTACTTTAGCAACAAATTACTTAATAACAAACAACATTTTCATAAAATCTCACAAGGACGTGGCGCCAGTGGATATTTATGTAATTTGTTGAAACATGATGCACTTTGTATATGAACTATTTTAACATCTTAAAAAAAAACTATCGAGCGCCTTTATATATTGTTATATTGATCTAAATAATCTGAAGATTATGTGTGACGTCGCTTCTAATTTATTATACACGAGAAACAGTTGATTCAAAATTAATTTAAACAAGAATTATAGTAAGTACTATTATAAGTTCTGATAAAAGATATCAAGAAACAATATTGTGAATGTGATTCGAATGACTTTCATATATATGTGCAGAAAATTTCGTTAATAACAATGATACGGGATAACAAATTTGAAACGTCGTACATTATTAGAAAACATAATATCGACTTTATTGTCATTTATCGATAGATTCCATAAAAATATTTCTTTATGCAATATATCTATTATTACTGAAATAAAAATATGTAACTAATAATAATAAATTTATATACAATATAATGATATAAATTTTATGCCTATGTGTTTATAATTATTTCTCACTTATCCATCTTACAATTAAAAGTGAATAATAATAAGAAAAATAAGACCGTTATAATATATAGCCTTATATGCCGGTATGTTTTCGGGACCATGCTAAACAGTTTGTAAACCTTCGTAGCTGACCTTGCTCCACGTGAGTCTCCACGTGATTCTCCACGTGATGGCTATATAAAGATAGATTTCTTATAATTTAAATTGCCAATCCCGAGTCAAAAAATAGACCCTCCGTAACGCCCGACATCGCGATCGCACACTCTCCTTGAACGGAATGAACGGAGGGTCACATAATAAGCATTTGTCTATGTTGCCGAACCTTCGTTCACTTCTCAAATGGCAGTTTTTACCCACTTAACGTCTACGGAGGTTACGCGAAGTCTGGTGACTCTCCGTTCACCCTCCCTACAATTCGCAGATTCGATGTCGCATAGCTGGATAAAACCTCGAAATACCCTCCCTAGACTCTCAGCACAAACCGGTTTTGCCATGTCGCATAGCTGGATAAAACCTCGAAATACCCTCCCTAGACTCTCAGCACAAACCGGTTTTGCCAAAACCTCGATAGAGCCTCCGTACACTCTATTCCCGTAAGCCTCCGTGTACCCTCTGTAGAACCTATTCTCGGAGGTCATCGAGAACCCTCCTTAGACCCTAACATTTTGTAGATATTAATCTCCCAGGTAGCAAGATGACGTTTAAAGACGTCGTCATTTGACATCACTCTGCTACCTGGGTATCCTCAGCTCGTGACTGCGATATAGATGTAACTCTTGAAAATGCCAATCAAGCGTTGCAAGATAAGCATCCAGTCAATGGTGTAAAAGGCCCTTGTGCTTTGTCCAAATTGATGCCCGATTTTATTCGAGGTACAGCTATTGATTATATGCACTGTATCTTTCCTGGTGTAGTAAAAAAATTGCTACAATTTTGGTTCGATCCTAGCTTTTCTAGCGAGCCGTTTTCGCTGTGTGCATTGTCTCGCGTCGTAGATTCGCGATTAATTCGCATAAAACCGCCCAAGTTTGTATACAGAATGCCACGTACTGTATTGGATCTTTGTCATTGGAAAGCTTCAGAATTGAAGATGTGGTTCTTTTATTACTCTATAGTGATACTCGAAGGAATCATGAACCCGATTTACTTTCGACATTATTTACTTCTTGTAAGCGGTATTTCACTTTTAAATTCGTCATGCGTTACTGTCAAAAATGTCGAAGATGCCGAACGTTTGTTACACGAATTTGTAAGAGAATGTCCAACGTTGTATGGTCTCCAATTCTGTAGCATCAATATTCACCAAATTCTACATTTACCTGACTGTGTAAGACGGCTAGGACCACTCTGGGTCTACTCATGCTTTCCATACGAAGACATCAATGGTAAAATACTAAAACTAGTTCACGGTACAACAAACATAGAATCGCAAATAGCATGTGCACATATTTTTCTGATAAAAATGAGAAAGAAACTAGATCAGTTACCAGAAGGCCCAATCCGCGATTTCACCACCGACTTTAAACACCAGGTAAAAATACGTGAACGAATTGCTGTTGGTTGTTATAGTGTGGGCAGCTATAAACGGATTCTCAGACTCCCTCTATACATTCAGCAAGCCTTGATGAATTCAAATCTTCCGCTTGAGAATGTTCATACATATTTAAGACTGTTGAAGGACAGCAAACTATTCATTGGCGAAATGTATGCTCGCGGACAGAAAGGTTGTCCGAAAGGTTGTCCGACTTTGAGCCGTATTCATAGTATGAATACGGGTGTATAAGTCGGACAACCTTTCTGTCCGCGAGTGTACAATAGAGTAGAGAGTACGATCTCTTCGCGTGTTGTCTATGAAAAAAACCGAGAGAAAAAGCTAGGAATAATTCATTGTTTCGTAAAAATTTCCGACTGTGATTGTGGCGATCATTGCGTATGTGAGGGAGAGCATTTTGCGATTATTACGGAAATAGTAAAAGACGGTATATTCCACGTTCGTGCAGATGTTGAACTTCAGGTCAGGCTGTCTCACTTGCACAAATGTCATCGAGGAAACGTAATCGTCGCTATACCAATTGCGTTTCTTAAATCAGTATGCATTCACATAAACGTTGAAAATCAATTTGTTATTGGACAAGTAATTAATTATGTAGAGCTGGAATAAAGCAGATATTAAGAAAATAAGAGATTTTTGTTATATTCACATTCTTTCGATTGAACCTTCGAAATACTTTTTTATAAAACTACGATAGAGCCTCCGTACACTCTATTCCCGTAAGCCTCCGTGTATCCTCTGTAGAACCTAATTGTCTATATGTTGCCGACCCATAAAGTAAAACGTTTCCCCAAAATATTAAGAGATAAATTTATTCATCATCTGAAATAATATATGATAAATGACGTATCTCCGTGCCAAAAACAGGTCGGATTCCGCTATAAAAGGATTACGTCGCAATGACAAGTTTGAACATTTAAGGTAAAATTTTCAAAATTTCACCTTATCACTGAATATATACAGACCTTTTATGTCTTATTTAAATCATAGTAATACGGTAGGCAACTCGTTTTTATGTTTCATAATTATATTTTATATCATATTTTATATTATGTGTCAATATACAATTATGTGTCAATAGATACAAGTATCAATAGATACATGTATCTATTGACACATAATTGTATATTGACACATAATATAAAATATGATATAAAATATAATTATCTATTGATACTTGTATCTATTGACACATAATTGTATATTGACACATAATATAAAATATGATATAAAATATAATTATGAAACATAAAAACGAGTTGCCTACCGTGTTACTATGATTTAAATAAGACATAAAAGGTCTGTATATATTCAGTGATAAGGTGAAATTTTGAAAATTTTACCTTAAATGTTCAAACTTGTCATTGCGACGTAATCCTTTTATAGCGAAATTCGACCTGTTTTTGGCACGGAGATACGTCATTTATCATATATTATTTCAGATGATGAATAAATTTATCTCTTAATATTTTGGGGAAACGTTTTACTTTATGGGTCGGCAACATATAGACAATTAGGTTCTACAGAGGATACACGGAGGCTTACGGGAATAGAGTGTACGGAGGCTCTATCGTAGTTTTAGAAAAAAGTATTTCGAAGGTTCTACAGAGGGTACACGGAGGCTTACGGAATAGATGCCTACGTCGAATTGTAAGGAGGGTGAACGGAGAGCACACATGAAACGCGTACGGAGAGTCTGCGGAGTGAGCGCGGAACATTAGGACGCCTACGGAGGGTACGTGAAGTCATCGCACAAGCCATGAATTGTAACGAGAGTAAATGGAGGTTCAATCATAGTTAGAGGAAGTTTGAGGAGTGTCCCAGGAGTGGTTTTTTCATGACAAAACCTGAAAGTAGAGTCCAAATAGGTTATAAGCAGGGTGCACAGTACGGCGGCATATCATATTTCAAAGGACTTCGAGTGAACGCAGGGTATTCGGAGAGTTAAATTTTGACTCGGGATATTCCTTTATATTATAATGGTCCATAAAAATAAAAACTGGAAGAAATAAAAATATATATGAAAAAAGACTCGAATGTTTTGAATACAATAATATTTTGACATGTTGAAGGGTTTTGAAATAAAAAGTTTTTCTGTGCACACAAGAAAGAAAAAACAGATAAGTGAGAAATAATGAAGAAAATGCAGTGGGATACTGTATTTCATACAATTAAAAGTAAATTAGAGCATAACTGGTTTCACAAAATCAATTTAAAATTAAATTTAAAAGATAAAAAAAAACCAGCTGCAAAACAAAACAAAAATTCTAAAAAAGAAAAAAGCCATATTTTTGATACTAAAATATATATTCAAAGAATTACAAAATTATGAGTGTTGAAACCAATTGAAAAGAATCTTGGCGCATCGCAAATAATTAGAGACGAGTCTTTTGCGCTCGCCGTGTTCCGTTTCGGGAATCGCGTTTCTATTCTCGTCCTAGCTCGAGAGGTAGAAAAACCGCGCCTCGTTTTTCTAAGTTCGACTCTCGCTTTGTCTCCGGGCCTCAGTGCGAGAGGTAAACACCCGAGACAAAGCGAGAATTCATATTTCATAACAGCGAATTGGTTGTCGACCCCGAGATCAGCTGTTCCGTTAAAAGTTCAAAATTCGGTGATCTCGCTGACTGTCGACAGCTGATTGGCCCTACGGATTTGCGGCTCGTTACCGGGGGTAGAAAACTCGAGATAATTTCTCGGGAATAAAACTCCCGGCTCTCGCGCCCGCGTTGGCACTCGATCAGTAGTTACGGTGACAGTACTTAGAGATAGCTTTCTCGACGCTTTTCGTACTTGAGACTCAAAGCAGAGAACCACTTTCGCAAGCGAAATTAAGAAATTTATTGATAAGAGAACTAAAAAACAACTACAACTGAATTTGGCACACATCCTAACATATTTTCAGCAAAGTCAATATCAGCAACAGAACTGAAAAATGTTACAGCGAAATGTTACAAAGAAAGGGAAGAGGACGAAGTAAAAGAAATTATATAGAAACCGGAACTGAACCGATATTTTCGTTCGGTCCGGGTCCCTGATAAACAGTATATTATTGAAGACCGTAAAGCAGCTATAAAAGCAATTGAATTAAATAAATAAAATGTTGATTAAGCAACGTGCAAATTTATAATTTGCATACTTAAAAATTGTGAGGAAGTAATGTTCAAATTTATAATTTGCACCAGCCGTTACAGAAATTTAATACTGTAAGTGATTATTTGGCTAGTGATTAGTTACTTATTTCGAGTATTAAAAAGTACTGTTTTTAATGATTTTAATACTCAAAATAAGTAATTAATTACTAGCCAAATAATCACTTACAGTATTAAATTTCTATAAGGGTAAGTACTAATGTTTTTACATGTTTACTAATTAGAAACTATTATTATTTTAGATGTCAGACCGGAAAACATAACATTAGATGTAGCTAATGTTACATCTAATGTAACTAATAATAACAGTAAAAAATTATTATTATTAATATCCTGTGGCGGATTAACCATTTTATTCTGTTTAATTAGAGACCCGGACCGGACCGGAACCGAAACCGAAAACCGTACCGTAACCGGCATTTTTGTCGAACCGGAACCGTAAACCGTATGGAAACTTTATAAAGCCTACAGGAACAGAATCGAAACCGGTACCGTTAAAAGTCATTATATCTTCAAAAAAATTAAGACCAAAAGATAACAGGGTAAATCTGAAGAATAGTGGCCTCCTCACCGATTTCGTTGAACTTAGGCTTAATCGACGCGTTTTTGCGCGAAAGAATCTGGCAGAAAAAAGTGTTGCTCTGCCCCGCGAAGCGAGATATTAAACAGTTGACAGAAATCAGGTTATGATTCCTGTCATACCGACGAGATGTAGCGACTACGAACATGCCCTGCGGCCACATGCGCATGCTCAGTGGCCGCACGCGCAGCAAAATAGAAGTTGTGATTTTCGTTAAAGCAGGGCACACACGTGTCACAACATCACCACGATATGATTCGTGTTAGATTACGGCGTATTGGTCGTTTCTTTTTGGCGATGAAAGATATAAATACAAACATTGAAAACTTTGAATCAATTTATGATCCCAAAGTATATGATAACTGCATCTGCGCGATTAATAAAGTCGCAAAATTTAATTCGGAAGAAAAAATGTATGAAACTCCTGCGGTAGCATCAAGTTTATCAACATTGATCAAACATATTGGAAATATCCTCATTATTGAATGTATAAAAAGAGAAGACGAAAAAAAAAGAAACAAGTCAAAGATTTTTTAAAACTACTAATTGTCGACATCGGAACAAGTATTAATACAACTGTCTTAGAAACACAGTCGGCTCGCAAAAAGCATAAAAAAGTTAACTTTCCATCAGTAGAAAATATTCGGAAATTGTACAGACATTTAGAAAAAAAACGAACTGAAGCGTTTGAGGCATTACACCAATCGTTCTCTTATTGCCACTGGATTTCTTTGGCTGAAGCAACATTAACTTCCATACATGTATTTAACCGACGTAGGGCAGGAGAAATTGAGAGTTCTCATAGAGGACTTCAATAACTATGAGAAATTAAATAAAAATATGTATAATGACATTTATAAATCATTGTCTCCAAAAAATAGAAAAATTGCCGAAAAATATATAAGATTTTGCATGAGAGGCAAATTGGGACGTACAGTACCGATTTTACTGTCGAACAATTTATTTCAAAGTATTAATTTAATTTTAAAATTTCGGAAACAAGCTCGAGTACCAGAAAAAAATCCGTATATCTTTGAATTGCCTGGATCTGATAAAAAAAGATATAAGTATCTCAGAGCATGCGCATTAATACGAAAATTTTCAGAAGAGTGTAATGCAAGTGAATCTTCTACATTGCGTGGCACAATATTGCGAAAACACGTGGCAACATATTGCATCCAATTAAATCTGAATAATTAGATGTTTCAGACCTTGCCACGTTTATGGGTCATTCTGATACAATTCATAAGGATCATTGTGAAAAATATCGTGTGCACCATGGGTCGAAGACTTTTTAGACTCGTGTGGTTGCTGTCCGTGCCTTCGGCTCGGGCAGCAAATTTCACACAGTTCACAGTGTGAACTTCACACTTGTCTGAAAAATGTAACCTTCTCCCGTTAGTGCACAATATACTGATAATTTATCGTTTTCATGTATGTTTTATGAGTACTTTTTTAAATAATACCCAGTTTTTTTTTCTAGCATGTGGATCAAAAGAAATCGGAAATATGATGATGAAAAAGATCAGGCAGGTACTGAGGATGCTGTCGATTCTCAACTATAAAATGGAGCAAATAGTGGAAGATTTAAACAATTGTAAAATAAATAATATAATGAAAAAAGAAGTTCCTGAAATAGAATGTTTATTTGAAAAATTTAATTTTGAGATTTCATTAATATAATGTAGAAACACGAGAAATTCAAAAATTAATCGATGACTCGATCAATGAATTATTTATCAATAAATGAACAAACAATGTTTAGTATAAACCGAACCGAACCGCGAACCGAATCACGAATACTTAATCTCACTTTAGATATCAAGTGAGATATTCAGACTAAATGACGTGAGATCCAAAGGGACTAATAATTTCTCCACATAATTAATATCGCAATCAATATAATGAATTTATCAAGTTCTTACGCTGTAACATTTGTCTTTACAAATTCTTATATACATATCTATATAAATATTTCGTTATTATAACGCAAATTGTTATTCAATATATTTAATATAACATATCGAAAATACGTATCTACAATTATATTATGTATTTTAATGTAATATAATTGATATGAAAACTATCAACTTTGAGATAATTCTACATAAAAAATGATTTTGTCCCGCAACAAAATATTCACTGGATCTCACGTTATTTTATTTTGCTTTGTTTATACAAAGCCAAGCTATATGGATAGACTATAAAAGATTAGGATAAAATCGGTGCATTATGTAAACAATAAAAATAAATACGATTAACACTTCTTATAGTGTGATCTATATATGTATATATACAATAATTAAGATTTATGTGGAATATGCAACGTGAATCAAAATATCTTTTGGTCTTTTTCATTTGTAATGCATGCACATGGAATTTATTAATACATTTTGCTTCTTTGCACCAATTTATGTAATATTTAATCCTGGAGGAATATTTGGGATAGAAAGAGGGAGAAAGAGAGAGAGAAAAGAAAATAAAGAAACACATTTATTAATTGTGTTTTATCAAAAATTTTCTTATCTATATAATCGTTCAATTTATTATATTTTATTAAACCTATCTACACTCTATCTACAGATACCTATATCTCTTATTATTTTTTAATTCTTTAATTGTAATTAAACTATCTATTGTCTATCTATAAAAAAATTATTTTCTATTGATTTTAATTGTATATAAAAAATTTAAATATTTAAAAAATTTGTATTCTGCATGAAATATAAAAGTTACAAAAAACTGAAGTGAAATTTTATATCCGAAAAATGTTATTCTATATTTTGGAAAATTTTATTTTAGTTCTTTGTCTTTTCTATATTTCTTAATAATTTTAAAAATAAATTTGATAAATGTAATTAATGTAACAAATCTAAATAATTGATTTTAATTTTGTATAAGAAAGATCACAACTAATATCTTTATATAATTGATAATAAAATATACACAGAGAAAAAATAATGTTGTATTAATAGCATTAGTCTGATTGGAAATAATCTTGTTAATTCAGTAACAGTATTAGTAAAACAATACTTATTTGATTAAAAGAAATACTTATTTTATTAAAACAAAAGCATGATGTATTGAATTAACAAGATTATTTCCAATTAGACTAATCCTATTGATACAACATAATTTTTTTCTCCGTGTATATTTGCCAAATTTAAATAATTTGCCTATAAATTTCAGGCGACTGGCATATTCTGCGATACAAAGAACATTAGATGCATTAATCAATAATGCACCGACATAACGTATGTGGTTACGGGTGCATTCTCCCGTAAGCACAATAAATCAATAAATAATGATGCTCCAGGATTAATTATTCAGCCTAGTCTGATCTAGTCTATCCATTTTAGGGCAACGGATCTGTGAGAAGTCGCATTTATCTATAGTACTATTATATGGATACCATACATTAATATACCTAATATTGGTCTCGCAAATCCGTTACCCCATACTATTATAAAAATTTCGTCACTCACAGATCTGATGCGCAACGGGCGGAGTAATTCGGCCACGTAGCTACGATGATACTGTAACAAAAACGAAAGATATAAATTAAAGAAGCGCTGAAAATGATTAATGTTTCAAAAGATACACATAATTTTACGCGCATCTAATTTGTCTTTTAATTAGATTCACTGATATAATTATCTATTTTCCGGAAAAAATATTTACAAAAATAAATTTTTATAAAATTTTAAATAATTTCTTTTTTTCTAATTATTTTTATCGAAATAAAACAGTCCGAATAAATGGGAAAAACCTATTAATTTTATGCAGATAAAAGATGATATTTACCCCAAGGTTGCTCCGCCGGTGCCCGATGTCTCTCTCGGACCTCCTCCTCCTCTCAGGACGTCAGGTCTCTCCTCCTTCTCCTCCTCCTTTCACCGCACAGGACACTCGCGAGGAACACTCAAAATTAAATGAAAGAACTTCATAATTTGGAAGTTTATTTAGAAAATAAGAAAAAGACTAAAGAAACTGTAAGTTGGGAATTTTAATAATAATATAAGTAGATAGAGTTCGTTCTCTTATTCGTCGCCCAATCAGTAGTAAGGCGCATTAATCGCGACAGGTGTCTATTGAAAACGGACACGATGACCAAAATAGCGGAAATGAGCCGGCTCGTAAACACACGAAACATGTATACTCACTCAGTATTGTCGATAAAATTGTAGAATTCACTTTCACTACTGTTTCGTGCTCGGCCGAGGTGACCTCGGGACACGTAATTGAATGCCGGGACCACTCTGACAAGGGCGCGGGGCAAGGTCCTAGAGGAGTTAGCGAGGAGTAGATTTTAGATGACGCACGCCCTTTGGATTTGATTCACAAACACAATTTATTTCAACACGCGGTATTTTACAAAGTTTTCTCGCACTCGCGCAATCGAGCGGGCTGAGCATTCGCGATAAATGTCGGAACGGAAATCTTGCGTCGCTCGTACTCTCTGCGATGGCTCGCGAAACAGAGATCTTGAAGAGCGATTGAGTACCGTCCTCGCGATCGGAGATCTTGAACACGACCGGCGGATATCTTGCTCGCGAAGCAGATGAGCGACCGCGAACACGCGATGACTCGCGAGATGCTCAGGCGCACTTTAGGGTTACTCGGGGACGCGATAGCGGGCGCGAGTTTCACACTAATCACAATGAGAAAAGTAACTTAATGTAACGAGACGCGGTATTTCCGCGATAACGATGAGAACGGTGCGGCACGACAAGATGGCCGCGAGCGGAGTCGATATCGGGATCGAACTCCCTGCGTATATTGTACAACGACTCTTCGTCTGAGCTTACGCGCGGTTATCGCAACGCTCGAGAAAGAGGCACTCGCAAAAACCGGGTTTGATTCGTGTGACGGTTTCATCGTCGACACGGTTCTCTCTTGAAGAATCACGCTACCGCACGCGGTGATCACGTGATCCGTCCCTTGGCTTCGCCACGTCGTTGCTGGCGAACGGAAAAACTTGCGAAATGAGAAGTTTCACGCGGCGACCAATCGAGCGGGTGCGGCTCGCGATGAAACAATACGGACTTCGTTCAATTACTTTCGAGAACACTCCTGAACACTCCCGAGATGCTAATTGCCACGAACGACCGGCTCGACTTCCTCCTTAGCGAGGCAGAAACGGAAGAGAGCGCGGATCGATATCGATCAACCTTCGTCCCGAGAGGAGACCCTCGACGGGGGTCGTTGCCTCGCGAAGGACGAATCACATCGATCCGCGACGTACAGAGTTGCGCGGTGTACGTAAATTAGAAAACGCGTGCGCGTTTTGCAATCGCGCGGTCGGAACGGTAGGCGCGACAACCGGGTGATCTCGGGCGAGTTCGTGTCAAGCCCGAGGGTTGTTTGTGCTCGCGCCAGGGGCGTTTGCTGTCGCGACAGCGCCCCATTATACCGATAGACTTTACCTTAATCCTAAACAACTACACTGATTTCTGATTTTTTAAAACAATTTATCGACGAAACTGAGTGAGTACACATGTTTCGCGTGTTTACGAGCCGGCTCATTTCCGCCATTTTGGTCATCGTGCCCGTTCTCAATAAGGCCGATATTCATAGTCCGATCTTATATTCAAGATCTTCTTAACCCTAACATAAGTTTCATAGTACATATAAAATAAATTTTGTTATTACTTTTCAATAGTATAATTTAATTTTCCTTATATTTCACATTATTACATTATGTTTCATAGGGAAAATTATTATACATTATAAAATATATTCAGTAATTTTTCAATAACTTTTATTTCACTTTTCATCGATTTCATGGTGCTTTCAGCAAAATTCTATCAGAGCCATCTGCATGAAAATATTATGAAATCAATGAAAAGTGATATAAAAGTTATTGAAAAATGGCTGTATATATTTCAAAATAAATAATAAATTTTCTTCTAAAATGTAATGTATTACTGTAAAATATAAGGAAAAGATTTTTTTTAAATTATATTATTGAAAAGTAATAACAAAATTGTTTTAAGGTATCATAAAATTTATTAAATTTAACTAAAGAAACTGAAATTTTTACTAAAATATTCATGGAATAACGATGAAATGAGATCAATTGAGAGATTTCAGTAAAATTTTATTACATTTTTATTTAATATAATTTTATTATATTTTCAATAAAATATTTCCATCAGTTAGCATTATTTCAAAATGCTATATGATCATTTTATTGGCTGAATAAAGTATTAAGACCGCCTATGATCAGACTAACGACAAGACGATCTTAAATATAAGATCGAACTATGAATACTGTCCTATGATGACTCGCTTCGTCGTAGAGAGGAATTCAAAGTATGTGAGTAATTCGCAGAACAAGGAGCCGCTCGCTTACAGAGAGGACAATCTTTGGTAATTTCCCTTGTTAATCAATACACATAAATCTGAAAATAAATCGGGATATCGACGAGGCGCAGCCGGATGTACCGATGATTCGCATGAGATTCGATAGCTGTTCGACGAAAGCGCTGATCGATATGGGAGCGCAAATTACCGCGATGACGAAAGCCTTTTACGAACAATTACGCGACGCGAACGAGCAAATGGAAATTGTCCCGATAAAGAAATTTACGTTACGAAGAGCATTTTCCGAACGAGGATCGGTAATATCGAATAAAATCAAGATTAATTTCAAATATCGAAACGAAAGATACACGCACGAATTTTTCATAGTGGAAAACCTAGCGTATGAAATAGTATTGGGCATTGATTTCCTCGTCAAATATAAATTGATGCTCGCGTGTGATGAATCGATAGATGTGAAATTCCGCAATTCAATGGCGCCAATGATGCGCGTAAACGCGATGAAGCGCGACGAGGCAGAAGAACGTCTACGGAAGATTCTCGACAAACACGCTGAGCTATTCAACGGTGAGATAGAACGCGTGAATCACTATCAGCACAAGATCGAGATGAAAATTACGCGACCGTACAAACGAAAAACGTATCCGATTCCGGAAATACACATGAATAAAGTCAGAGCGTATATTAAAGATCTGGAGCGTAAAGGCATCATAAAGAAACAAGCCACTCAGTACGTAAACCCACTGGTAGTGGTGATCAAAAAGAATCTGGCACGAATGACGAAACCGCTCGAGGAACTGCTGAAGAAGGGGCAAAAGTTCGAGTGGACCAGCGACAGACACCGAGCATTCAACGAGATCAAGCAAGCGTTATTCTGCGTTATTCTTTGACAGATGTACCGCCCCAGTCAAACTCCCCGCCTGGCAGTGTCCTCGAATCGGATCACGCGGGAGTATTAACGGCGATCGGCCGCGAGGCCTCACGCCACTCTGACACGCTTGGCTCTAGAACACCGTGACCGCCGGGGCACAAAGCCCTCGGGGCACGCGCTCCGCCTAACCGAGTAAGTAAGGAAACGATGAAAGTGATCGCGAGGCACCCGATCTCTATCTCTTTCAACCGAAAACGAAATACGGCATATACGTGGACGCGGCTAGATCAGGCTTAGGGGCGCGATTATACCAATACCAACCGAACGCGGAAGACGCGAAACAGACGATCGGTTACGCAAGTAGGAGTCTGAAGGGCGCGGAAATTAATTATACGATCACAGAATTGGAATGCTTAGCGGTAGTCTGGGCGTTGCAAAAGTGGCATACTTTGTTATTAGGACGCCACGTAAAGATTCATACCGATCATCAGGCTCTCAAATTTTTAAGTACCTGCGTACAAAACAATGCTCGTATAGCGCGATGTTTACCTTTTTGAAAGAGTTTGACTTGGAAATTATTCATTTGCCGGGAAGAGAAAACTCGATAGCTGATACATTATCGAGACGCGCAATGGCGAACCATGGTGATGCGGAGCACGAGACAAAGCGAATAGCCGTGATCAGAGACGAGACGGAGGGTATGAACACTATGTCTTGGATCGAGATAATTAGGGCGGCGCAAGCGAACGAGGAATCGTTGAGAGAGCGAGAGCGCACAGATCCCGATAACGTTTACGAACGCGAAGGCATGATACGTATAAAATGTCTGGGAGACGATCGAATCGCATTACCGAGAAAAATCGCGTGGAAAATTACGCGCAAAGCGCACAAATTGCTGATTCACTTTGGGACCGACAAGGTGCACGACTTTCTCAAACGATACTTCGACGGCGCGAATTTCGCACGAATTGCGAGAGACGTGGTGGCGTCGTGCGAAATTTGCCAAGCTACCAAATATTATACAAGAGCGACAGTAGGTAGCGAATATTATGATTTACCGGAAGCACCGGGCGATACGTTGTCGATGGACATATTTGGTCCATTACCCGTCACGAATCAAGGCCACAAATACGTATTGGTTTTGATGGATCAATTTTCGAAATACGTAAAGTTGTATCCGATGCGCGATCAACGATTGGACACGATTATCGAGATGTTGGAAAGTAGATTTTTCGCGGAAATAGGTATTCCCGAAACCATTCTGACCGACAACGGAGGTCAATTCCTCACCGATCGGTGGCGCGAATACGCGCGTGACAAAGGTTTCAGCGTTCGTAGAACTTCGCCGTACAATCTCCAATCCAACCCTGTGGAGAAGGTGATGCGCGAGATAGGGCGAATAATTAGAACGTACGCGAGTCAGAGACAGCGCGCGTGGAGCCGTATACTCGATCGGGCGGAGGAGGTTATCAACCACACGACTCATTCGTCACACGGGTACGCACCGTGCGAGTTAAACGACGGTGAAACGGGTCATTTACCGACAATTGATCCCGCGCTAATTCCTCTCGTGAACGACGGCGAAGAGCAAGAGTGGGCGGACAAGGTGCAAGAGGCGCGCGAACGCGTTGCCGAGGCGGCGAGGAAGAGGAAAATCCAAGCGGACAAACACGGCACGGCGGAGTATCGCGAAGGCCAGGAAATCTGGATCAAATTGCATCGACGTTCGGACGCGAGTCGTAAACTCACCAAAAAGATACATCTAGTATTCGAGGAACCGTATCGCGTACAACGGATCATCCGACCGAACGCGTATCTCGCTGAAGATTTGGACGGCCAAACGATGGGCGTGTTTAACGCGCGACAGCTGAAACCAAATCGAATCGCTAGATTAAGAGGAGACGAGAGTGACGATAACGACCACGAGGATCAAGAAGACGACGACAACCGAAACGACGAGGACGTCGAGGATGTGTCGGATGCCGAGAGTGTCGACAGCATGATCGACGAGGACAAAGGAGAAGAAGAGGATCGTAGGAGTGACCGCGATACTCGACAGGAGGCCGACAATGACAGGGAGTCGACCGACGACGAATCCGAAGCGATCGACGAAAGATACGACAACCGACCGGATGACGAGATCGACGCGGCTGACGCGGAAGAGGCTGACGCCGACGTAGAGAGCAACGAGGAAGAAGAGACCGACGCGAATCGTCATGATCGCCCGACCAACAGAGATCGAAGACGCGACGACGTCATCGAAATTCACTCTTCGAGTGATGAAAATGACGAAGATCGCGAAGATGAACGACCCGAGGACGTGGTGGAAATAAGAGATTCGTCGAACGACAATCGTGGAGAAGGGATAATCGACGAGGCCGAACCATGGCGTGTTGTTGTACGAAGATTACTCGAGTCCACGGACGACGAGCGTGACGCGGCAGCGAGACGCGGTGGCGAAGACAACAACGTGATTGAAATATTCGACACTAGTGGTGAGGAAATCGACATACACGATCCACTAGACCATACCGAGGTCGCGAATGCGCTCGTGGCATTATCGGTGAGATACACGGGTAAAACGAGTGCTCAACCGTTCCGCAGAGTTATCGATGTGGACGGGGACGAGGTGCGGATGACTGGCCGCCCGGCCGACAACGGTAGTGAGACGAATGTGGACGGGAATAACAATGACAATAATGAAATGATACTGGGTGATCCGGAACCACCGATTAAACCATCGTCACAGTTATCGACCGATAGCGTGGGGATACAGTGTGATCTACCATATTTCGTAGGGTTCACGGAGCGTGATCCAGCGATATATGCTCGAACAAAATTCAGGCCTGAACGCCTGGATCAATACGGCATGGAGAAACCTGACCTTTCCCCAGAGCGTAACCCGCTGAGCGCGAACCAGGCCAACGTAGCTGCCGAACGAGCGTGGACGCACGTGAGACAGCCTACACCGGAGCCGGGACCGAGCGACGTAGGGCCCGACGACAGTGTCTACAACGACGCGGAGGCGCGCGAAGAGAGCCGGGACACGTTGACATTCCGCGAGGAGGAATTCAGCGACGACGATGGTGATGATAACGACGGGGACGGTAATGCCCAGAACGACGACGTAGATTCCAGCCGGATATGCGTGAGATACCAGCGACAGCAAAGTACGTGGTTTACGATACAAGGGACACGTGAACGCCGAGCGGCGAAAATTGCAAAACGTCGGACAAAAACGCTGTATGAGTAGGAGCACGCGGAGCGACTTGCAAGACGGCGAGAAATGCGACAACGACAATCGCAGCAGCCGACCGCGAGTTGCGAAAAGAGCTGTAAATGCGCGGCGAACCGCGATATACAGCTGACGGGGAGATTGCAGCCGTCAGCTGCGATTGTGGAAGCCCCAGCAACACAGCGTCAAGGACCGGTGATCCGGGAAAATTTGCTGCTGCCGAAACCATTGGTGCGCGCGAGGAAGGCGTCCAGGAAGCAGGCCGAGGCATTGAAGCGAGGCTTGACGGCGATCCAGGAGGGAGACGTCGACTCCACGGAGCGTATCAAGGCCGACGGTGTGCGAAAACGAGACGAGTGGCGACCGTGATTAATGAATTTTATGACGAGTGGTGGTGGTAACAAGCCTCCGTCCGGTCACAACTTCACAGAAAAAAAATGTTCTTGTTTTAAGTAAATACATTTTCTTGAATTATGATTTCTAAATTGAAAGAAATAATTACTTCCAACAATAAAATTTATTTTTGTTTCAATGAAATTATCTCCAAAACAAATAATTTGTCAATGAAGAGAATGTTTCATTGAAACAAAAACCCAATTACTTGTCAGTAGAAAATTATTTTATCAAAACTAATAAAAGCAATTACTTGAACATAATAGTTGTTAATAAGTAAAGTTTTTTTTTAAATTTATGACATAAATACTAGAAATAATTCATTGATTACTTGTATCAATTAATACATATACAAACAATTATTTCTTGCCGCAAGTACAAATTTACTCGAATCTTTTTCTGTAAATTAATGTTTTATACAACTATAAATGAAATGAAGAGCTCAGTGCAAAATGGTGTATCTCACATTATACAATTATACTGAGAGAAGTGTGTGAATTACACACTTTATGTTAATATATAAAACTGTTATATCAATATATAAATATAATTGTCAAAAACTCAGTATCAGCGCATTATTTACTTAAGACGCGATTTTCTTAATCCGTTTGTATGTTCGATATCTGTTATTCGTTATACGAAAAATCCTAGAAAAGCCATATGTATACACGCTCACATATATGTATATACTATACACTTTTTCTTTATAAATATTATAATATTTAATTATTATTTTAATTCTTCTTATCCGGGCTAGTAAATTGCATCGGCTTTAATTTATAGTTAAAATTTTATCTGTTAATTACACAGGTTTTAATTCAGATACCATAAACGAGATACTATCCTATTCCTTACTAGGCCAGTCAGTAAAGACACTAAAATTCGAAAATTTAACTTTAATTACAAAAGTTTTCAAATTTTGGTGGAATATTGGGTGAGTTGAAATAACAATAAATCTCATTTTGCAACCATCCCCGAGGTCCGGAACATGTTAAACATTGCAAAAAAATGTTAATTTATTATAACTTTGCGAAAAAAATTGCAAAAGTCCTGCAAACTTAAAGCAATGTCTATTGTAATATTTTCCACAATGTGTTAGATTTGCAACCTATTTCGAGATGCGCAACATTGAAATTTATTGTAAAATAACGTTTTTATTTATAACCTGGAGGAAAAAATTGCAAAAGTGCTGCAAACCGATAGAATAACTTTTACAATTGCCCCGAACAGTTGTGCCAATTTGCAACCTTCTATGTTGCACGCAATATATATTTTTTAAATCAATGATGGAACAATTGTTTATTTGGTCGTAATTTTGCCAAAAAAATTGCAAAAGTTTTGCAAATTGGTTGCAAACGTTGAGATTATTTTTCGTCACAAGCTGTTAAGTTTGCAACCTCGGACAAGGCCCGCAACAGTGAAAAATTAGCAACAATTATTATTTTGCACTTTTTACAAGCGTGAAAAAATTGCAAAAGTTTTGCAAATTTTACGGAGTGCTTCAAATGTCTTCCCTTATCCAAATATAAATTTGCAACCCTCTACTAGTTACGCAAATTATTGCAACTTATTAATGACTAATTTTGTGTTACAAAATTAATACAAAAGTGTTGCAAATCCAGGGAAACAAATTAAAAATACATTTACACATAATGTCGAATTTGCAACCTCCTACTTGTCACGCAAAATATTCAAATCATGCTCAATACTACGTGGCCCCGATGGTTGCTTCGCACCTGTGTATGAGGCTTTAGTTTTCTATGTTGTTGTGGTGCGTGACAATAGAAAAGTACGTGGACTTTTCTTATCATTTCTCCTATTTTAACGGTACACATTTTCGGCTTATTTTGTGACCTTTCTTGTTGTTTCTTATTCACGTAAGAAAACGTTACACGAGCAGCATCGTTTGACAGCATCGTGCTTATAAATTAATTATGGAAAACGAAAATGTTTGTTTTATTTGCGGTAATGATTTACAAAGTGGAGCTATTGACGACGTTAAAGAAAAAGGTATCAGTTAAGCAAATAAAAATTTCTTAAATTTATAAGATATTACGAAATAATTTTAAGATTAAAATATACTAATCTACCTTCAAAAAATATTTTGCGTTAAATATATTTAAAAATCATTATAGGTATCAGTTCTTTAATTAATAGTAGTGAAAAAAGACAGGACGGAAAGGCAGCTCTTATTGTCGGACTGAAAAATGTGAGAGTGCATCAGAAATTTAGAGAAATTTACCCTGAGAATGCGGAGATGAACGTTTCTGACAATCCTGGACCTTCTGCGGCAGTAAGAGACGAAAACTCTCATAACTATAGTGATTTTTATGTTATGCTCGAAATTTTATTTTAACTACAATAAAACAATTGCATAGTACTTTTAATTACAGATTGTTGCATTTGGGAAAACTTAGAACTCGAGAGTGTCTTGTTCCCTTTTTCAATTCTGCAAAAATCGTAAAGTAGTTGTATTTTGAATAAAGAAATCATCATTTTCCTAACTCTTCAAAACTTTCTATATGTAACAATCGTCGGAGTCAAAATATTGTATTCGATCTCCTTAACTCACATTCCATCAATAAATACTCAGTACATTAATACAATCATCGAAAAGTAAAGAAAAATATATTTGATTTGAATATTTTGCGTGACAGATAGAAGGTTGCAAATTCGACATTATGTGTAAATGTATTTTTAATTTGTTTCCCTGAATTTGCAACACTTTTGCATTAATTTTGTAACACAAAATTAGTCATTAATAAGTTGCAATAATTTGCGTAACTAGTAGAGGGTTGAAAATTTATATTCGGATAGGAGAAGACATTTGAAGCACTCCGTAAAATTTGCAAAACTTTTGCAATTTTTTTACGCTTGTAAAAAGTGCAAAATAATAATTGTTACTAATTTTTCAAGGTTGCGGACCTTGTCCGAGGTTGCAAACTTAACAGCTTGTGACGAAAAATAATCTCAACGTTTGCAACCAATTTGCAAAACTTTTGCAATTTTTTTGGCAAAATTACGACTGAATAAACAATTGTTCCATCATTGATTTAAAAAAAATATGTTGCGTGTAACATAAAAGGTTGCAAATTGGTACAGCTGTTCGGGGCAGTTGTAAAAGTTATTCTATCGGTTTGCAGCACTTTTGCAATTTTTTCCTCCAAGTTACAAACAAAAACGTTATTTTATAAAAAATTTCAATGTTGCGCGCCTCGAAATAGGTTGCAAATCTAATACATTGCGGAAAATATTACAATAGACATTGCTTTAAGTTTGCAGGACTTTTGCAATTTTTTTCGCAAAGTTATAATAAATTAACGTTTTTTGCAATGTTTAGCATGTTCCGGACCTCGGGGATGGTTGCAAAATGAGATTTATTGTTATTTCAACTCACCCAATATTCCATCAAAATTTGAAAACTTTTGTAATTAAAGTGAATTGATTGTCTTTAATGACTGGCCTATACACACAGCTAGGAAGTTTTACTTCTGCCGCGCGTGGAGGCCACACGCATATTTTTTTAACAATATTATATTATGCTATTGTATATTAATTATGATTGATTAATTGATTAATTATTTTATTATTTATTATTAATTGCCATCTGAACTGCTTGTTTTAGAAACTCAATTACAAAAAAATGGGAGGATTATTTAGTAAAACCAAAGCAAATAACGTGAGTAATAACTTTCTTTAATATTATAAATAAATATAACTAGTTTTCACTAAATCAAAAAATAAACGCAAAATACGAGCCGGCACTGTAAATTTTTAAATAAATTATTTTGTCACAAGTGTGCATTTAGTGTTATTGACGTGTACAGTCATGTGTTTTTTGTAGTACGAAAACTTTCAAGGCTATCGAGGCCCATTTACCCAATCAATAATTTTATAAGTGAAGAAATGTACTTCAAGTGTTTATTTTTTGTTTTAAAAGTTAAATACATATGTGCTAACAACTTTAATAAAACGTATTCACTTTAAAATTTATTATTTAAAACCATGAATTTGGATTATAATTCCAGGAGTAAGCTATTTTCGCGATTCTCCACAAAGGAGACAGAAAAACCGAGTCTCGTTTTTGTAGAGAAGTCGACTCTCTTCTTTTGTCTTGAGTGTCGCGAGGTAAACATTCGGGGCAAAGCGAGAGATCAGTCGACAATAACAGCTGATCAGTTGTCGACCCCGAGTTCAGCTAATTCGCTATTAGACGAAGTCGAATTAGCGAATTTTTTGGGCTGTTGGCAACTAATTGGCCCCGGGGATTTTTGAACATTATAAACTGTACATAATCTGACTCATAATTTCGCATTCGCTGTTACTCACGCCCAATTGTCTTCTTCCTAATTCCGCTCGCACACAATAAAGAATAATTTAAACTATAATTAAAATTTATTTTAATGCATTTTTATTCACAAAGAACTGATTTTTACCTAAAAAACTTTTTCAGGCTTACTTTGCCTCTGTTCAGAAAGCGCGAAATATCTTCGTTACTTTTGATCGTTAAATTTCGACCAGTATTTCTCGCCTTGTTTTCATTCCGAGTGTTTATCTGCGAGACCTTGCCGGAACCCGGCGTTCCCCACCGAATCAATCGTTACCCGAATTCCTCGTTCTCTTCGCGGAAACGACCGCGCTATTCGTTGAGCCCTTTCCCTCTCGCATTAGCAATTACCGTCTCGAAACTCTCGGTGAATACCGCTCGCCTCAGAACTCTCTGTACTCTCGTCAAGTCACAATAAATTTTCGAGACAATACCGCATATAGTCGTTTCACCATCCTCGTTACCTTGACTGCCGAGTCTTCTTATAAGGCTGAACCTGTCCTCGGTGACAAAGCGATTAGCATCTAACGATAGCTAAATCAGGCACGGCACACTATTCCGTATTATAATTATATAAAGTGATTCTTATCGAAATTCTTTTTCAAGAGATTTCAAGTCAACTTACGAGTGTGAATTATGGCGAGTGTGAATTATGACGAGAATATATGCCCTACATGTTTAGAGGCATGGTCTAACACAGGCGAACACCGTCTGTGTTCGCTAAATTGTGGTCACTTATTTGGCCAAAAATTTATTTTAAAATGGCTACGCAGCAGTGCGAATCGTTGCCTACAATGTAACGCAACAGCTAAATCAACAGATGTTAAAGTACTTTTCGCCAATAAACTGACAGCAGTGGATACTGCTGAATACGACGTATTGCAGAGTAGGTTATCTACTGTGGAACATGAAAATCGTACTTTGCGAACAGCATTAAAACGTGCTAATGATTGTATAAAAAGTTGCAAAAACCGCATTGCATTATTACTTTCCGAACTCGAAAGTAATAATTAATCAATATTAATACTGACCACTATCCTACCAAGACCTGAACCAGCCTACCGCGCTTAACGAGAGCAACACGATCGTTGAGTGCACAGCCTCTGTCTGCCCTATTGTTAAGGGGGGATCCTGGTGTAGAGGGTCCAAATAATCGAATTTTTTTTTTAAACCAATAGTACACTATTCGTGGAATGTATTCCTAAAGTTACAGTAAAAAATTCGAAATTTTAAAGGCCTTACAGCCATTTCTTGCGCGCAGGTATACAAGCGCGCGAGCCGCGACCGGCGCTTGTTTTGGAGCGTTTGTTTTGGAGCGTCAGTTCTGCTCTGAATTTCCTGTACGTATCTAACGGCAAAACGATGCCCTCTCGGAAAGGAAGTAAAGACGATAATGCTCGTAGCGCGAGGCCTCGGAAGCGAAAGTTTAGCGGCAACCAGTTTTCTGAACAAAGTGAAGCTGTAGGACAAAGTGCGACCGCGAGAAAATTAGCAACTGCTAGTTCTCAAGGTTATGGAAATCTTACAATTAAAGATCGGGCCTCAATGTAAATTATTCGCGGACAATTACAAGGTCGAGCGGACGAAGAGGCAAGACCGCCGCAGCTTCAGTAGCAGCAGAGAAGCTCGATTGGCTCGAAAACAACGACAAATCGAGCAAAACGAGCTCTTCGAGGAGGCAGAAGGTTTATTATACGGACCTGGAATAGCAGATTAACGTCAGAGAGCGGTAAGTTTCTAAAAATATTTGTTTTTCTGTACCGAAAACTTTAAACGCGTTTTTCTCGAAACCACGTTTTCGAAATTGGTGGGCACGATAACTCAAAAACTATTTGACCAATCAAGTTGGCTCTTGTACGTACATATAGTTTATTACATTACTAGGAGATAAACCTCTCAAATTAATAAAATAATTAATTTAAACAATTTTTATTGCATAAATAAAGTTCAAATTTTTGAGTAAAAATTGCAATTTTTTTAAAGTGCCGTCATTTTGTCAATTTTAAACTTTTTTGGATTTTTTTAGGTTTATCTCCAAACCATGTTTATAAACAATAAGAAATCTTTTTGTTTTTTTGTTTCAGACGAGTACAAAAGGAGCTAGAACGCCCACCGTTTTCCAGTTTTAAAACCGACGCTCGTACTTACGCCCTTATAAACTTAATATATTATATTTTTTTAAACTAAAAAAAATTTTTTTATATACTTTAATTATGTAATAAAATAGCCCAAAAGTTGTCAAAGCGATTTATTAAATAGTTTCTGTTAAAAATATTACCGAAAATACCTTTATTTTCAGTGGTCTACACCAGGATCCCCCCTTAATAAGAAATTGCATTTATCTGATTATCTGTGAGTCAAGAGTTTGTGATATTTCTTATTTGAACATTTTCCTTATTTTTCCTTTTATTGTCAATAAAAAATGTTTTTTCCTGCTTTTCTAGGGTAAAAGTTTATTATGGTTTTTCTTATTTAAACATTAAATCTTCAAAATTTAGCTTTTCTCTGTTATTAAAAATAACTTTTTACTTCTTTAAACATTCGCTGTTAATAAATACTTGCTTTATTTCGGTCATTTTGGTAAAAAAGTTAAGGCTTTTATTACCTTAATTTAATAAGCAATTGCTTTCTTACTTCGATTAAGAGTTTATGGTATTTATCACTTGAACATTTAATGTTAATTAAAATTTGGTTCCCCAATTTTCTACTCATCAGAAATTTTAATTTTATTGTCAAATTGTAAAATTATCTGTACATCAACACAGAAAAAACAGCAGAAAAAAGAAGAGCGAAAAAAAAGAGAAGAGCAAAAAAAAAAAGAAGAAAAGCGAAAAAAAGATAAACGAAAAAAAGAAGAACAGAAAGAGGAAGAACAGAAAAAAGGGATGAAATGCTGCAGGAAATACTAAAGATGCAATTCGCAAATTATCAAGTGTGGTTGCAACAAAAACAGCAACTGCAGTCACAGCAACAATTGCGACTCCCTTCGTTGCCAAATTTGCCTACATCAGTAGTATCAGCACCGTAGGAGCGGAAAAGCGGACTCGAGAGTTCGCTACAGATTTGTCTCTGCTAGGGTAGAGGACTCGGAGGATGACATGGGTCCTACTCGAGAACTAAATAATATGAACGAGCAGATTGCACAATTGTCTGCTTGCCAAGAAGAGTTACGCGCAATGCTCGCATCTCATTCGGATGAACCACCGGATAATATTATACCAAAGAAGGTTAAGAAATCCAGGAAGACGTCCTCTAGAAGTGAAATTTCGGAGATTTCGGAGACATCGGATGGAGGGATTACTGTTCCATCCACACCGGCACCTCCAGCGGCGGGAAATAGACAAGGCCGACGTGGTGTAACAACGGATACAAAGGTTGACGCTGCGAAAGGTGGTCGTCGTGGGGGAGCTCGCTCCCGCAGACCCCCCAAGACGGCTGCGGTGTCGATTACTAGCCTGGATTCTGGAGTTAGTTACGCCGATATTCTTAAGAAGGCGAGAGAGAAGATTTCTTTGGACACCCTCGGGATCAAAGGCTCTAAGATCCGGAAGGGCGTAAACGGTGGGGTAATAATAGAGATCTCTGTTGGCTGTGGGGCTCCCTGGGGTCGGCCGCGGGCCCGCCGCTCACCGCTGTGCTCCCGGGGCTCTGGCCCCATTGCTGTGCAATGAGTGCCACGAGCCTCGTTGTGGCTGCGGGGCGCGGTTGGTCGTCCTTCTGGGGGTCTCCGTGGCTTGGTGGCGGTATCACTCTGTTTAATGACCTTTGCGCCTTTCCCCTGGGCCCCGCTCGGCGGGATCTAGGGGAGGGGCGCAGCTTTCTATTGCCAAGTATACCTTGGCCGGAGATGGAAATCCGAAAATGGATCTTCTTTTGGTTATGGGTCATAAACCCATTGCGTTTGACGGGCCCAAGATAGGCTCGTGTTTCCTGTGTGGTGTGGAACCCCCTATCCGGATGGAGGGTCCCTGTTAGTTTTGTTCGTGCATGTCCGTGTACATGTACGTTTCTAGGATGGGGTGCGCGGTTTTTCCCGGGTGAAGGGTCTCGCAGCCGATGACGAGACTTCTCAATGATATGATCGCCCGCATGGCAGTCTCATGAGAGGCCTCCGAGGCGGTCGAATGGCGACACTTGTGCCGTTTCATTCGACTAGGGTCTTGTTCCCCCGGGAACCTCTGTGCGCCCCCCACTGGTGACCTGCCCGTTGGTCTTTGTCTGGTTACGTTTTTCTGTCGCCTCGGCGTAAGGACTGTTGTGGTACGTGATGTATGCCCCGTAGTTCTCCGCGTATCGCAACTGTTGTCCAGCGTGCTATGTTTCAGGGAGAGGGGTTTTAGTGGGTGCAAGCCCCACATACCTCGGGTGCCGGGGCCCGGGAAGATGCGCGAGGCATTTCCCCTCTTCCTATGGGAAGCAAAAAAAATAATAGAGATTCCTGGGTCTGATGGGGCCTCAAAAGCAGACATCTTAGCAGATAAATTAAAAGAGGTGTTGGGAGATAGAACGGCGCGCATAACTCGACCCACTACTATGGGTGAAATCCGCATATGGAATCTAGATGATTCCATTACCTCGGTTGATATCATAAATGAAATGTCTATTGTGGGTGATTGTGACGAGCACCAGATAAAACTGGGAAACATACAGAAGATGAACAATGGACTACATTCTGTGTGGGCCAAGTGCCCTCTCTCTGCGGCAGTCAAAATTACCTCTTCAAATAAGTTCAAAATAGGCTGGACGATGGCACGGGTGGAGCTTCTGGAAGCAAGACCTATCCAGTGCTTTAAATGTTGGCGGTTTGGCCACGTTAAGAACACCTGCTCCTTCTCGGAAAATCGGACTGGTAATTGTTTTAGATGTGGAGCTAATGACCATCAAATAAACAACTGCAAATCTAGTCCGCACTGTGTCATTTGTGCTGGTGCTGGAAAACAGAGCGGACACCGCCTTGGTTCCGCCCCATCCTGTTTTGTGAGGGAACCACCTGCTCGAATTGCCGTGAGAAATGGAAAAGTTTATCCAGACTAACTTAAACAGGAGCAAGGAGGCCCAAGACCTCCTCATCCATCATTCGGCTGAATTGGGAGTCGCGGTATGCGTTGTGTCCGAACCTGCCCGCATGCCCGACTCCCAACTTTGGTTTTTTAGTCAAAATAAACTAGCCTCGATCTTTGTAAATAGTAGTATTATAAGTTGTCCTGCAAGTCTGCACTTCCAGGGTTTAAATTCTGTGGCAATCACTTTCAACAATCTGTATATAGTCTCTTCATATATCTCACCGAATTCGGATGCAAACCAGTATCGGAGTTTTCTGGACGAGCTGACTATGATATGCTCGAGTGTTCCCAGTAATTGTGGCCTACTCGTTTGCGGCGATTTTAACGCCCATAACTTTGCGTGGGGTTCACACTTTGCGGACTTCCAGGGAGACCTACTGGAGGAGTGGACCGCGCAAACGGACCTTCGTCTGATAAACACTGGTAACAGACCTACTTTTGTAGGCCATCACGGCAGCTCTGTTATCGATCTGACGTGAGCATCGGCAAATATAGCAAATAGAATACGAGACTGGTCTGTCCGGGAGGATATTGAGTCACTGTCAGATCATATGTACATAATTTTTAATATACTTGACTCAGCTAGTCGCATCCCGATGCCCCTGCTGCCACCCAGATGGAACTTTAAAAAGATGGACACCAATCTTTATGTGGCTGCTATTGAATGAATTTGCGCAGTTACGCCTAAGAATAAAAATTTTATGATTGAGGCTTTACCAGACCCCTGGATTCACCAGTGCGTGTCCAGCGCGTGCAAGGTGGCAGTTCCCCGTCTGCGTGCACGCGGACCTGGCCTCCAGACGTATTGGTGGAGCCACAGTATAGCACTCCTACGGACTGTGGCCATTAGGGCCAAACGAGTCTGGATTCGAGGACGAATTAGAGATCCACCGGCGGTTTCGGCAGGCAAGAGATCGGCGTATATCCTTGCAAACCGTGAATTGAAGCTGGAAATCCGCAAGGCAAAATCAGCGGCATGGCAAGAGCTGATTTCAACTTTGGATGACGACCCATGGGGATTACCATACAAAATCGTCATGAACAAACTTCGCAAGTCAACACCTAGCCTGACAATAACGCTCGAACCGGAGATTCTAAACGGTCTACTCGACAAGCTATTTCCTCCGGGAAAAGACCTGGTTCCGGTGGATCTGGGGGATTGCGAGGTAGATCGCACCCCGGTCACCGTCGATGAAGTACTCGTTTTCCATCGGTCTGCCAATATTGATCGCTGACTGTCTCGTCATCATAGACGTTCTCTTTAGAATAGAGTTAGTTGCCTTTGGCGTTTCGCAAATGGCTGCATGATCATTATCATTCGATGCATCGGAATCAGAGTCCAATGCACTGACATTGTAATCGTTGTAGTACGCTTTAACGTTTACGAGTGATCCGGCTTATACTGAACGGCCCGGCGATCCTGCCCCTGCCCCTTCGCGCAGTCGACTTGATCACGTGAGAGTTATTAACGTTATAATGCGTACTCTCCTTTGCTATATCTAGGCTAGTATTATTGTTAATACATGGCTTAATAATTTTATTCTCCTGTTTAATATACTACAGGTATTTTCCGGAACATTTGACGTTTACTCAAATCGAGGAGATCGAGGAAAAATCAGACGTCGAGGCATCGAGGGTCTGAAAAAAAGTTGGAAACAATAGTAATACAATACTAATATATTGATTTAACCTGGATATTCACGAGCATAATGAATTAATTGAACTTAACGAAAGACGAACGCAAAGAAAATTACTTCATCGACTTCATCGACGCGCCATCGCGGCCAAGAAAAATACTGGTACAGCTCCCGGCCCGGACGGATTTAAGGCAACGACAATTAAAAGGTTCCCAGGCTCAATGATTAATAGACTCGTACAGTGCTTTAATATTTATCTCAAGCACGGTATTTTTCCTACCAGCTGGAAGACGGCGGATTTAGTGTTAATCCCGAAAGGGGACTCACCTCCTAGAGAGATTCCAAAAGCACGTCCAGGCTGCCTACTGAACGAAATCGGGAAAACATTTGAGCGAGTAATCGCGGAACGCTTACTAGAATTCATGGATAACAACCCATCGGCCAATCTGTCGGACCACCAGTTTGGTTTCAGGAAGAAAAGGTCAACGACGGATGCCCTTTTCCTGTTTAAGAAGATCGTTTCGGAAGCCCGTGCTCGCGGTAAGGTGGTCTTGGCAGTTTCTCTGGACATTGAGAACGCTTTTAATTCTATAAAACTTTGGGCCATAAGAAGGGCTCTTCGGGTTAGAGGCTTTCCTCGATATTTACGCCGTATCGTGGAGGCCTATTTATCTGGCAGGAAGATAAGGTTCATTGCACCCGACGGTTCTCGCCGCACTAGGAGAGTCAACAGGGGGGTCCCGCAAGGTTCGGTGTTGGGCCCCCTTCTTTGGAATCTTGGTTTTGATTACGCTCTAAGAACTCTGCTATTTAGAGGTTGCCATTTGATTTGCTATGCCGATAATACCATGTTAGTTGTCGAGGGTGATAACTATGACGCCGCTTGTAACTTGGCTAACGAGTGCTTGGAACGGTTGATGATCAACATCAATTTTCTCGGCCTCAAGGTGTCCTGGGCAAAGACCGAGGCGATATTCTTTGGACGGTGTCCGCGAAATTCTCGGTTCGAATTTGAAGGAAATGAAATTCTCGTAAAAAACAAAATGAAGTATCTTGGTGTTATAATAGACAACAGATGGAACTTTTGTAGCCACTTTCAACATGTTGCAACCAAGGCCTCCAAAATGAGCAGAGCGCTCTGCGGGATACTTCCTAATTTGCGAGGTCCCGTCGAGAACAAGAGGAGGCTCTATTTTAGTATGATTCTTTCGGTAATCCTATATGCGGCTCCGATTTGGAGCGCTGAGTTAGAAGCGTCCGAGACCCAGAAGAGACTGTTGCGTAGGGTTCTTCGTGTCACCGCCTCGAGGACGGTGATGGCATATAGAACTGTGTCATACGAGGCGGCCACACTCTTGGCGAGGATCCCCCCTCTACATTTATACGCGGCTTATCTGCGTCAAGTATATCTGCGCCTACGCGAAATGAAAGACCGGGGGACTTTCACCGAGAACTCTCCGGCGGAGGAGCGTGCGGCGGAATGGTTGGTGCTCCGCCGACAATGGGCCGCTCATGTTCAGGATCATCGTCTACCCGGGAGGAGAACGAGAGAAGCCATCGCTCCTAATTTCGAGAAGTGGCTTGACAGGAGAACAGGGTTCTTGTCTTTTAGGATCACCCAGATCCTGGCTGGACACGGATGTTTTGGGTCCTTCCTATTTAGAATAGGAAAGGAGGATAGCCCTGGGTGTCGGTACTGTCAGTGCACCGAGGATACGGCCGAACACACGCTCGCCTCATGTCCCTTTTGGGGCCTCGAGCGGGGCGAACTGACTGCTGTTTTGGGACAGAATCTTGCCCTGAACGCTATTGTTTCGAAGATATGTGATTCACGCGAAGCATGGAGTGCTTTCTCCACCTTCGCGGAACGGGTGATGCGGAGGAAAGAAGAGAATGAGCGGATGAGACAACTCATCGTCGAAGATTCTGCAAGTGTTGACGGGGGCGATGCGTAGCGTCTCTGTTTCTGTCGGATTGCGAACATTGTTTTGATCTGAAATATTGTATTGCGGCGTACGCCGTTTCTTGTTTACGGCAAATGCGAGCGTTGTCGGAGTCTCCGGCGTGTCTGTTGGGGGCGGTTGGGCGCCGGTCGGTGGCGGGCTTTCCTCCTCCTTGGGTTCGGTGCGTCGCCTCGTGCGACGCTCTCGGATCCCCGGGGGGTTGGTGGCCCGGGGGCGGTCGGCGTTTGTCGCCTTCTCGGGGTCGCGGGGGGATCCGCGTTTCTTTGTGTGCAATGTATTTTGCTATTCTTATTTTTCAGGGGCCCGTTGCTGTGGGCTGCGGGGTCCTCCTGAGGTCGGTCGGCCGTGGCTTGCCGCTCGCTGCTGTTTGAGGCTCCGGCCCCACTGTTTCCGCAGTGGGTGCTGGAGACCTCTTTGTGGCGGCGGACCGCGGTTGGTCGTCCCCTGGTGGATTTCCGTGGTTTTTGTGGCGGTGCTCCCTGTTAAACGTTTTATGCGCCCTTCCCCTGGCCCCCCCCCCCGGAGGGTGGGGTCTAGGGGAGGGGCGCAGCTCTCTTCTCTTGCCAGGTAATCTGCCCTAGCCAGGGATGTGGATCCGAGCTCGGATCCATGTTATGGGTGGCGGGTATGTTTCCCTCAAAGTTAACGGGCCCGGCTGACGGCGGAACGCTTAATGCAGGACCCGTGTCTTGTTTCGAGTGGAACCCTCCTATCCGGGTAGGGGGTTCCTGTTAGTGTTGTTCGTGCACGTCTGGTGGTTCGTGTACGTCTCTCAGGGGGGTGTGGACCCTCCCGAGGAACGGTTCCGCAGCCAATAAAGACCCCCCCCCCCCCGAGGATATGGCTGCCCGCGGATATTATCATGAGGGGATTCCGAGGCGGTCGAATAGTGGCATTATGTGTATGGCTATTCGACTAGGGACTTAGTTCCTTCGGGAGTCAAGCACCCCTATCTCGACCTGCGTGGGTCTCGTGTATGTGAGTTACGTTTAAATGTCGCCTCGAGCGTGAGGACTGTTGTGACACGTGAAGTTCGCCTCGTGTGTTCCGCGTGTCGTAACTATAGTCCGTAGTGTGGTGTTTAGGGAGAGAGGTTTTACTGGGTGCAAGCCCCACATATCCCGGGTGGCCGGCCCCCGGTAGAATGCGCGAGGCATTTCCCCTCTTCCTCCGGAAAAAAAGGGTAACGATCGAGTAACAACACCTGAAATGGATATTATTAACCCTGTGATATGGATATTATTAGTAATTATTTTGATCCTTTTTGGCATAGTGATAATTTTACTGTGCTTCATTTTCTTCGAGAACAGGCGCAGACCAGTTTCCAATGAACCACGTACTCAGAGTTCAGAGATGTATTATAATTTTAATCACAGTAAGCGGGGCATCGCATTAATCTTTAATCAGAGGCGAGATTCTGTAACTCTTTAACGACAGTTTCGGTATCGTTGCGCAGATATTATATATGGTAAAAAAGCTGCGCAACGATATCGAAACTGTTGTTAAGGAGTTACAGAATCCCGCTACAGGGAAACTTTAATCTAAACCTTAAGCGTCGCCTGGGTACGGCTGCTGATGATGAGAGACTAGCCAAAACTCTTACAAATCTTGGTTTTCAAGTCGAAGTATTTCGTGATTCGACTTATGAAAGAATAAAAGAAATATTGAGTATAGCTGCCAAAACTGATCACTCACACCACGATTGCTTGGTCGTAGCGGTATTGACTCACGGCAACCTGGGACGGCTCGCGGCCTTTGCCATGGTATATCCAACAAGTACTCTGTGGAATTTCTTCACGGCTCACAAATGTCCAAGCTTAGCAGAAAAAAAAGTTGAAGTTGAGCCTGGTTTCAACCTAATAAACGAGTGCACAGACCAATTAAGTTCAAACGCACTTCAATTACACGGCAGTATTCCTATTCACGCCGATTTCGTGGTTAATTATGCTAGCATACCAGGATTTGTTTCCTACAGAGATGAAACGGACGGGAGCTGGTTCATTAAATCTTTATGCCAAGAATTGGATGACAATGGCACAAAATACGATTTGGCAACCTTATTAACATCCGTCAATCGACGCGTTAGATTCACTTATGAGATTATCCCAGATACATCATCTAAGAACATACGCAAACAGATGCCTTGTTTTACATCAACACTAACAAAATTAATTAAATTTAATCAAGATGCTGAAGAAAATGAGAACTTGTATATCTGCTTAAAGCAGGACACACACGTGATGAACAAATATCAGAATTAATATCAAGGAAATCAATTTGGAACAAAGCAAAATTTTATAAATTTGATAACTCAACCCATATTTATTATTCTAAGTTGATCTTCTTGACAAGAAATAATGAACTATATATATCACCTCCACCTTGGGAATTACCTCCAAACCCAAATATTTTTAAGTTAATCTTTAATATCCTATATCAAAAGTCCTTCAGATTAAATTAGATGCATTGAATATTCTTAAAAGAAGACACTTCTGAGAAAAAATATTCAATAAAAAAGTTTCAACATTTTTAGATTTGCCCATAAACATTGTAGAAGAAAGTAAAACCGATGAAGAAGAATCTATTGGCATGAAAAAAGATTAGAAGGCAAGATAGCAGAGCGCTCGAAAAGACAACCGTGTTACACAGGTAAGGAGACGCTTCTCTTTAAGGTTCCTTACGCAATTTTATAGTATTCATACTAATACTAAATCTTTTGAAAAATATGTGGTGTACCTCTGGAAGAAAACTAGCAAGTTAATGTATTTCTTCTAAAAGACAAAATATTCCAACTGTAGTCAGATAGACTCGAACCCGAGTCCTCGCAGTTTATGAGTCACCTTTACCACTAGACGCTGTACCACACTGCTTTCCTACGAAGACGAAATGTTGAAGAATACTGTTTAATTATCAACAATCCATAAACCATTATTAATTTCTAAAAAATGGAAAGAGGAAAAAGAAAGTAAACTTGAAAAGAGAGAGAAAAAAGATTTCCATTATTTTCCATTTCTAAGATCAAGATGTCCATACAACTTTTTCCAATCATACTAGACAAACATCAGATTTATTTAAAGATATTTAAATGTAAAGTGTATTGGTAACAATGCAATAATAATTAATAACCTATCGTATGAAAAAGCATAAAAATTGGCTGATAGAAAATATCTAGTCCCTTGGGTAATGTCTCGATTGCGCAGCTACCCTCTTAACAAAGAAATTATTAAAGAAAATGAGAAGCAACTAACGTACTTCGTTCCCGTGGCTGACATCAGGATTTTGTATATTTCATTTCCCGTATCTGGCATGCGTGACCCATTGTTGCTTCAACAACAGATCTGTTGTCATATATAATAAGATCAAGTCGAGACTATAATTACATAAAAATATGATCATATCACGCCAAATTTCGGATCTGATTACATATAGGCTACGGTCAACGTGACGCTACAAATGCTTCGAAGCATTCCTCTTCTCTTTTCTTTCAATAAAGAATTGTATCAAAATTAAAAAATTAATATCTTTTAAACGAGTCAGACAATCGATCTGAAATTTAACACAGGTTTTTAGGACATATAAGTGCACAATCTCTGTAAATTTCAGCTTGATCCCTTTATTTTGACTAAACGGACATACATCCTTAAGAATATTTACAAATACGCTGTTAATAATCATAAAAACTGGTTAAAATCACTTAAATAAGTAACATTAATGTCTTTGTTATGATATTAAATAGTAGTAAGCCGTTAAAGTATGCATACAACCAATATAATTGGATTTCTCAGATTACTGTACTTTTGGCTGGGAAAGTACAGGGAAGGTAATACATCCTTAATCTTCAAAGAGACACAAAGAATCTAAACGCTGTATATGACGGTGTCATCTCGTCAGTTTAATTGTTTATATTTTAGCATTCCTCGCGGCAACCTTTCTGACCCCTTGATTCTGCTTTCTTTGTCAGCGTTTAGTCTCCTGAGTACTTCCACTCGCACGACACGGCACATCGGAGATTCTCTAACTGAATATGTATAATTGTGGATTTCTGATATATGAGACACGTAAGAATTGATCGTCGCATTCTCTCTCCACATATTGGTTTTATATAAGTAATTTTCCTGCAGTTGTGCTTTGTGACCATGCTGGAACATTCCCATGAACACAAGGATGTCTTTCATTAACATATGACGATTCAAATTGACGATTAGGTATTGCTCTCTATTTTAATGACTATTTTATATTTATTTATGCTTTTATACATTGCGATGTTCCTAAATTTCAGACCGCACTTGAGAAGGGCTCAAACCTAGAGCCGAAACGTAGTGCACGTAATTATATTTTTGCCAGGTAGTCGAGAATAAAGAATTTATTTGTTTTTAATCTCTGGCGGAGGAAGTTATTCTTTATATTAATCAGATCACTTAAAAATGATTTTAAAATAATATATTATACAAAAAATAATTTTAATAATTTGCACAATACAAAGAGTAACTTTTATCATTTCTAATTGTGTGGGGAAATTTATTATCCCTTTTGGATTTTACGTCATTCATCTGAATTTCTCATCTCTGCATGCTTTTAAGATGAGATTCAGTAACAAATCGTTTGAATCGATAAAAATACGCATATGGGCCTTAAATTTTATTGGAATGCGCGTCCAGTAATTTTCAATCATGTATTTTCAAATTAAAGTTTTATTGTTTATATTATAAAGTTTATATATTTAGAAGTTTAATATAAATTTCATAATAGCGATCAAATTAAAACGCTGTCAACACAGAAAATGTTTTTCAAATTTAGATTTGTTTCCAATCGGATATCTATTTTAATTACTGAATATATAGTTTAATTGCTATGAATAAACGCGTGTAAAGTATAAATGAGAAATTAATTCATATGCTAATAAAATTATTATTGTTATTGTTAATTGTTAATTTCGTATTTAATATTAATTTAATTATTGTGATGGCCTCTTCGCGACGCGTTCGTGTTTCACGCATCGTACAAGCGTAAAATCTTACGCTTATTGCCGGCGATGATTATAGCCGGTAGCAGAAGGAGCATTTCTCCTTGATGTCGATCTGACTGTATGAAGTCAGAATACGGCCAAGTGCTACAAAAGGTCGTGACGTGACATTGTCGCGTCCACCGCCCAGACGGTAGCTCGGCCGAGGGGAAGATCGGGGATGGCGCCTCGACTTGAGTAGGGGAGGGTCACTTGCGCTAATTATTTCTTAAGTTAGATTTCGTAGGGACGACAGGTGGTGCCGGATCGTGGGATCGACGACGATGGAGATATGTAACGACTGGTGTCGCAACGAGGGCAGTGTTGCGATCGGAGCTCCCTTTTTCGCGCATGCGCATTGATACGGCAGAAAAGACAGCGGTGAAATGTTATGGGCGGATGTCTTAGCGGTTGGTGCCTTGGCGGGCAGGACGGACTCCGGAGTCTGGTTTAGATGGGTTAGGTTAGGTATATATTTATATAAATAGAAATTAGATTCGCGTATATTAAAATGGAAAAAGGAGCTATTAGAAAAAGAAAAAATCGAGATTTTCGTTTAGCATGGTTAGATGAGGATAGTTTTAAAGGATGGTTGGCTCCTCATCCTACAGAGAATAAAGCTTTTTGTAATATATGTAACAAAGCCATCACATGTTGCAAATCAAAATTATTAAAACATTCAAAGTCGGTCAAACATGTAGAACGAGCATTAAATGTAGCAAAAGAAAATATTGATGATAATAATAATAATAATAGAGACACTCTTTCGCATAATGATAAAGTCAAACGCGGTGAAATCAAATTAGCAGCATTGTTTGCCGAACATAATATTGCATTTAATATCGCGGATCACTTAACTCCTTTATTGAAAGATCTTTGCAAGAATCCTGAAATTGTATCAGATATGTCACTAGCTCGAGATAAATGTAAAAATATTGTCACAAATGTTATCGCGAAACGCGAAGTAGATAAAATTATTAATGATTTGCAAATTTGTAAATTTTCAATATTAATTGATGAAAGCACAGACATTTCGGATACGAATATTATTTGCGTTCTTGCAAAATATTTATCGCCATCAAATAAAAAAGTAACAACTAAATTATTAGAACTAATGTCTGTAGACCCAACAGATGGTTCCGCAAACAAAATTTTTGGAATTTTTAAAAATCTTCTTGAAGCGAAAAAAATACCGATACAAAATATAGTTGGAATGGCAAGTGATAACGTCAGTAATGATTGGACGCAACAACTCTTTTATGTTTCGTTTAAAATTAGAAACACCGGGTCTTATTACACTTAACTGCATTTGCCATTCATCCGCGCTAATAGCTAGTAGAGCATGTGAAAAATTACCGGAGTCATGCGAAAATTTAATTCGAGGAGTCAGTACTTATATCTCGGGCAGTGCTAAGAGATGTGCAATTTTAGATGAATTTCAGGATTTTTTCAATATAGAAAGAAATAAGATTTTAAAATTATCCAATACAAGATGGTTATGTTTACATAAATGTGTAGAAAGATTATTAAAAAATTAGCAAGTTTTACAAAATTATTTTATTCTCGCAGTAATGGAAGATAAAATAAAATCCGCGGAAACGATTTTAGAGCAATTGAATAATAAATCAATAAAAGCATATTTATTGTTCTTAAAGTATTCATTAAATTATTTCAATAATTTTAACGCACTTTTTCAATCTCGAAAAATTTTGATTCACAAATTATTTGAAAATAGTCAACGGTTAATTCGTGAAATTGCACAAAATTTTATAAAGTCAGAGTTTTTAGAAAATATATGTAATTTAAATTTAGATAATAAAGATATTAGACAAGCTCTTGAAAATATATATGTAGGACCAAACTGCGAAAGTTTTTTAGACACACAACCTTTTGAATTTATACAAAAAATTAAATTTAAATGTTTAGATTTCTATTTAACCGCGGTTCGAGAAATGTTAAAACGCTTGCCTTATAATGATATTATTGTTAAAGAATTAATTTTTTTACAGCCTCAAATTGCACTTTATCATAAAGGCAGAAACAAAATTAAAGATTTAACTCTTATTGCTACGCGAATTGGAAATATTGATGTAACTAAAGTAGCTTACGAATGGAGAATTCTGCCATCAATTTATAACGACAATGAAAAACAAGAGTTAGCTATTTTAGAAATTGACGAAATGTGGAAAAAAATATTAGAATTTGAAAATTTTAATGGGGAAAAAATGTTTCCACAGTTAGAGTTACTTGTTCAAGCTGTTCTTTCTTTTCCCCATTCAAACGCTGAAGCCGAACGTATCTTTTCAATGGTAACAGATATAAAGAATAAAAAAAGAAATCGTTATCAAATAATGCTGTTTCCGCGATGTGTGTAGCACGATCTAGTTTCCAGGCTGAAGGCATCAATTGCATTAATTTTGAAGTAGATTCCCAACATTTACGATTACATAATCCACAAAATTTATCTAAAAAACGACGCACATGTGATGGTTCTTTGAAACCGCCTGTTAAAACTCAGACGGCTTCATCGACTTCATCCGTTCAAGCGATGACATCCCAGAGATCGAGCCAAGGGGCGGCAGGACGAGAGGTGACACCGACACGGGAACCCGTCAAAACGAAGGCGGCGATCAAATCGATCGATACCCACATACGTTTCTCGACTCCTAATCCCGAAACCGATCCTAACGATAACGACACGAGCCTGGACATTACGATTCCGTTGGACAGCAGCGACGGCGAGGCACCAGAGGTCGAGCAGCTGATGCAGAGCAGTCAGCTGATGAAACCTGACGACGCCGAGACGCCAGAGACACAGCAATAAAGGTTGGAGAGCTGAAACATAGAAAGGGACATTATTAAAATAGTTTAAATATAAAAGCGTGATAAAAAAGTAAAGTTCCCTTTTGATAACGATACACGTACCTTGCGAGTGACTCATGTCACTACTTACTATGACAGATGTCATATATTTCGATATTCATATAGTTTATTGTTTTATTAATCGAGAGCTCTTCCAAACGAGTTAAATATAATAATAATAGTTAGATATAGCTTTGTAATGATAAGAATAACGTCACATATAGAGGATGAGACTTATCATGTAATTGTGATGCATGACGACAATTACTATGTGATCTTAACGAGACTGTTAGAGCACGATAGCTCATAAGAATGCCCTAGTCATTAGAGGATTATACTTTATTTTATTTGACACATAGAGTCAGAAATGATTTTGATTTTATTTAGCCAAAAGGTAGACTTAAAGCGAAATGGGCCAACAGCGTATAAGCAACGTCTATTTAGGACATATTACGATAGATTCGCATTGCGTGAATCGAGACGAGTCCAAATGTGCCCAATGCACGATAATTTTGCCATCGGATTGAGATTAAGTGCGATCAGCTGATTAATAGAAAGAAAGATAAATTCGCACGAATAACGATAGATCTTGATCACTTGTGATTTCCAGACATCAAATATATGTCAGTTATCGATTTTAAATCGATATTTACAAAATTGACACTTTTGAATAAAATTCTTTAGTTTGGATAATTTTGATCAAATAAGAGTATGGACACATTCGTATCGTCTCACAGAACGAGCCTATATGGTTTCTTTGAAAGAAATCGCGATATTTTAAGTTTTGACACTTTTAGGTCTACTTTGCCAATAATGATGCGATTTTGTCGAACAAGGTCTCAAACGTTTTGTTAGATCCTAGAGAGACCGCCTATATAATTTATTCGTGATTTTTCACTTTATTTAAAGATTTCACCCCTCGGGGGCAACTTCGCCATTTACGAAGCGATTTTGATTTTTAAGGGCTTAAACGATTTGTCTAGTCCCAGAGAGACTGCCCATATAGTTTAATTTCAATATTTTTCAATTTTACGAGTTTTCACCCATTTGGGGGTACTTTGCCAATTAGCGACCGATTGAGTTGCGAATCGTCTTAAACGATTTCTAATGATCCCTAGAAGCGATCCATGTAGTTTAATTATGAAATTTTCAATTATTTAAAGATTTTCCGTAAAGTGGTGAAAATTGTTATTAAGCCTAATTATGATGATTCGACGATATATACGTGTTCGTGGGGACACATGGAAAGAGAATCTGACGTGACTTATTCAATTTTCATCATAATTCAAAAAATGACCATTCGGGGTCAAAACTCGTATTAATTAACTTTTTCATGTTTTTATTTCATATTCATGTTCAGAGGGACTAACTAAAGTCACCCATGAGAAAAAAACGTAAAGTTTCTCAAAATTACGGATTTTTACTAATTTTCATAAAATTGTTGATTATCGAATATTTTCATAATATTACGATGGATTCATGTTCAGGGGGATGCGAGAAACCCTCCTATGCTATTTAAATTCAATTTAATTCATTGATTAAGAAATGTACCTATCAGGGTCAAAATCCGTAATTGGCGTAATTTTAATATTTTATCGATAGATCTAAGTTCTAAAAGGTAAAACGAATCCAACGAGCCATCGTTTACTCAATTCGAGCCAGTATTAAAGATTTTTATTATTTTCATGAAATAATTGATTATTGATATATATGCGTGTTTTATTGCATAAAATATATTGTTGTGATAAAAGAAAGACATTTCTAAAGTCAGAATTGCATTTGGATACGTATATGATTATTGTATTACCGTAGGTCAGTTACGTGATATTTCGAATTAAGCGTGTTAAATAAATATTAATGATAAAATCATGTAGCGTGGATATATATAAGCATATATAAATGCGTTGGATGCCTTTTACAAGCGCTAGAAGCGTTTTATGATATTTTACCTGAAAAAGGGGAAAAGCGATTATTTCGCGTTATTAACGTATTATATACTTACCGATACTTACCTGGTGAATCCTGAAGAATCTTACAGCCAGTGTGATGAATCTGAAAATAAAAGAGAGAATTAATTGATGTATGCATGAACGAATGTACATACGGGATTAGATACTTATGTAATGAGCAGGGACATCCGTACTTATTGTATTGTATGCAAGAATGTATATATCAAGGAAAGAAATAGGAATTAATGTCAGGAATGATATTCGCAGGATGGTGACCCCTCATTTTATCTCAGCCCAAAACATCTCAGCAAAAATATCTCGTCTATAATATCTCAGTCCAAAATGTCTCAGTTCAAAAATATCTCAGTCCAAAATGTCTCAGTTCAAAAATATCTCAGTCCAAAAATATCTCAGACAATAATGTATCGAACAAAAATATCTCGAGTAAAATATTATAATAATGATGGGACGGAACGTCTGGTGGATTCATCAACGTTCTAAATCGTCGATTTAAACGAGGCACATGTTTCTATTGTTGGCTTATAATAAGAGATGGCATTAGTTGAATGTGTATACATGATGGCTGGTTGATTCGCTGTTGATTGGGTGGTTCGTGTATTATTGGCTCGTTAAGTACGTTGAAGCTCGTTAACTAATTGCTGATTTTTATTGTTAACATGCCGTTACACTTAGTACAAAATCAAAAGAAAGGATATAACCTTATCCATGATGGCTATATTTATCGCTATTATCGTCAGAGTTCCGATCATCATGTTTGGAGGTGTATTTATTACGGCACCGGAAAATGTCGTAGTAGTTGTAATACGACAACAAAAGACGAAGACGGTAAATTATTTGTTTGCTGTTATTCAATTATTATAATACTTCAATAATAATAATACCTAATAATACTTTAGTTATCAAGCGTGTAATTATTTTTACAGGTAATGTTATAGATGAAATTGATCATACACACGCTCCGGAGCCAGCTAAAGTTGAGGTTATGGTCGCAATGGCAAAATTGAGGAATACAGCCCAGCATAGTAAAGAACCTACTGCAACTATTGTTTCCGCGTCCGTTACTAATGTCTCTGTCGCTGCTTCTGGTGAGCTTGCAAGTCGTCGGGACTTGAGTCGCACGGTAAATCGTATACGTAATGTTAGTCAAAATTTGCCAGCTAATCCTACTACTGCTGCTGAGCTTGTCGTCCCTCAGGAATATTGCATTACAAAAAGTAACGACTTATTTTTACAACGAGATGTTACGATTACAACTGCCAAGAGAAGTGATCGGCTTTTGATATTCACTACAAACAACAATATGAATATGTTGCGGTCTAGTAGAGTTATGTATGCTGATGGTACATTCAATACTGTACCTAATATATTTTACCAAATGTATAGTATACATGGTGCTGTTGAGGGCAAACTATTGCCATTAGTTTTCGCGCTGACTACTGGGAAAACACGAAAAATTTATTCCACATTATTGAAAGAGTTAAAAGCTATAGAGCCTAGATTTCAGCCGGAAGTAGTGATGGCTGATTATGAGCGTGCATTTATCACGGCAAGCGCCAAAATATTTCCGAATGCAATTATTAAAGGATGTTTCTTTCACTTCACACAGTGTGTGTGGAAGCAAATTCAAGCGTGTGGATTGCAAGGAAACTACGGCAATGATGCGGAGTATGCCTTAAATTTAAGATTGTTATGCGCGCTTGCGTTTGTACCGCCGAATGATGTTGTGGGAGCTTACGAAAAACTTATTGCTACCCCCTTTTATGTTGATCGCGCTCAAGAATTGGATCGTTTATTACATTACTTTGAAGAGACCTGGATTGGAATTCGTAATCGATGTCAGCAGATGACTGGGGCTTTATACTCTATTTCATCATGGAATCATTATGATACAACTTTGCAGCATGAAGACAGAACAAATAACAAAGTAGAAGGTTGGCACAGTGGATTTAATAATCATGCCCAAGCAGCCCATGTCAGTGTGTGAAAGTTCATAGAGTTACTTCAAGAAGAGCAAGTATTTACTGATCGTGAAATTGAAAAATTGCTGGCTGGAAATGAAGGTACTCAAAGTAAGCGTCGGTACCGTGATCGTGAACAAAAAATTTTCAAAATTGTGGGAAAGTATGATGAAAGAAAAGCTGAAATTATTGTTTATTTACGTGGCATCGCGCATAATTTAACATTGTAGAAGTTGTATTTATTTATTTATTTATTTGTATATTTAGTTTGATCTATTATATTTTTATTATTATTTTTATATTCATTTGACTGGAATAATTTAATATCAATGTATGGCTGTTCATGAATGTGATACTAATTAAATGTAATATCATTTTGTTTCCACGCGTGGAAAGCCCACGCATGTACTTTGGGGGCACACTATGTGTCCAGTTTAACAATAGTGGAGCCCCCCGCAGGGGGGCAGAACCTACTGCCTCCACGCATATACTTTCCACGCGAGACAAGGTGTAGAAACACCCATATGGGTTTACAACTTTCTGCGCGTGGAAAGCGTGGACTGAGATATTTTTGAACTGAGACATTTTTGACTGAGATATTATTGAACTGAGACATTTTGGATTGAGATATTTTTGAACTGAGACATTTTGGATTGAGATATTTTTGAACTGAGACATTTTGGACTGAGATATTTTTCCCGAGACTTTTTTGTATGAGATCATTTAGGAGAGACATTTTGACTGGGAACCTCGCAGGATTCATCATTTTATTACATATATTTGTTTATTGAAGGAATAAATTATGTTATTCATGTAGTCGCATGTCTCTTCAAAAGATTAATTAAATTCCATTGCTTTGATGTAGCCGCGAGCTTTGAGCCGGCGAGGTAATATGATATCTTTGTTTACGTCGTGAGAGAGTTTCCGTTGAACATGCTCGGACCAGTCGACTACATGATAGAGAGAGAAAGCGAATGCGAGCTTCGCAACCGATTCTGATTGGTTGGAAGCCTGTGGGTAGGAATGCCAGCCCAGCGAGGGTATATAAGCTAGCTCGAGCAACCGCTCGAAGTCTTTCCCTGGGAAATCGTCGAAGAGCAAACGTCGGTTATTCCATATAGAATCACTCAGAAATATCTTGCGATACGTTCAGAGGAAAGATAGTTTTTCGCGAAGCGTACTTATAAAGCGAGTAGAGTTTAAGATTCGGGATTGAGCCCGGTTAACAGCCGTTACCAGTTTCAGAGATGACTTATCTCTTTATTTCGTGTACTTTGTGTGCCGAAGCAAATATATATTTTATTTTTGTTATTGTTAAATCAATACAAATCTTAACATTCATTTACATTTCCTATCCGATAATTCCAATATCTGAAACGCGAACCGAGTGCGAGTACGTGCCCTTGTCGGATGACATCGTGCCCAAAAACGTAACGAGCCACGCAGCAGGAAGATAATATATAAGGAAGGAAGGAAGGAAGCTTCTCGTCAAGGCGACCGAGAATATTAGCGTTCTGTGTGATCGCTTAAAACACAGTGGCGACCATAATTACTTATATCCAAGTAAGTCCTACATATCCAAGATCAAATGTTCGGTCACATCTTAACTTTTTAATTTTAATTTTTTCAGATTTTACTGTGTTTATTTATTTATGTTTTATGTACATTTTAGCATAATATAGATCTACTCATCTAACCAATATCTTTTAACAGCGTGCTAATCATACATAAATATAACTGTTGTTTTATTTTTTCAGAGTTTATTACATAGATTGTTACTTATTATATGTCTAATTACTTTATAGAAGCCAAAAATTCATTTACTGAGCAATATAATTGTTTTAATTCCATTACTTATTTTTATTATATTTTATAAATTAACGTAAAAGTTCATGTTTCTTATTTGGATTTATCCATTAAATTAATACATATAATAACATATAGTAAAGTTATTTCGTTCATATTGTAGTTTAATGAAAAATGTATTTTTGTTGTACGAATACTGGTAAGGTTTTTGGCAGTTTTCCTTACCCAACGCAACAAATATTGGTATTCTTTGACTATTTCTGCCAAATAAAGTTTTTTCGTTATATTAACTATATAAAAATTGTATTTTTAAGTAATCTTAGAGCACCTTTCCCCTGTATTACTTTATTCTTAATATTAAATTTTAATGTCATATAATAACTTATATTTAATATGTATTAGTATACACTACACCATTTATAAGTTTGGAAACTTACGATTTTCTTGCATTTCATGAAAAGGTTAAATTTCTCGATGAAAAAACTCGTAGAGAAGTTTCCAAAAAAAATATATTTTTTAAAGAGGAGAGATAGAGCTTAATATTTGTCTTTTAGTTTCTTCTCTATATTTTGTGTTTAATTGAAAATTTACATATATACAAATATATTATTAAATTTATTATTAAGTTTTAAATATCTTGTATTATATATATAGTATATGTAATTTATATACTTATGTATCTATTTGTATGTATATTTATATGCAAATATATATTAACATGTACACACATACATATATATATGTTACATTATACATTTAAATTTTTTAATAATTTGAAGGGGAGTGAATAACGGTACATCTTTTCGTCCGTGCTAGTTACCGAACTGATATCATTCTCGCCGTGCATGCGCGAAAAAGGGAGCCCCGATCGCAACACTGCACCCCACCCGTCATCATCGCGCATGCGCGAAAAAACCGGCCCGTCTAACAACACTGCACTGAGACTCACACTCAGCAGGTGTTGCGTCATACGATGCGCAATTATCAAGTATAAAAGACGCGCGCCTCACTCATCTCAGAAATTCAGTAGTCGAGAAATGGCACGTTCAAGAGTGTTCAATGCGTATCTCACCGGAGAAACTGAAGAAGAAAGATTAGAGAAATTAAAGAAATACGAGGAAGAAGCATTGTGGATAATCGGACAAGATGAAACAGGATCACAAGGAATGAGACATATTCAATTGACTTTTGGTTTTAAAAATCAACGTTATTTAGCTGCTTTACAAAAAACATTACCCGATGGAATAAATATTCAAATTACAAATGATTCTAAAGCAATGATTAAATATTGTTCCGACGAAACGAAAAGAGACGGCCAAAGGTATCATATTGGAGATATTCTAAATTATGATAGAAAGAAACACGAAAAAACGAATGCCATGTTGGTTACCAGTACATGCTCCGGGAGGAGGTCCTACGGAGGACTCAGGGGGAGCACAAGGCCGCCGCGGACTATTTGACTTGCTTGCGCGCCTTGTTCGGTCGGATAAACCCTCCATGGAGTTTATCAGAGCAATTGACGTTTGCCCATCGAAATATGCTACCGCGCTTGCAAATCGCGATACGTCGGCAGGAATTCCACGACTTCCACGCGTTGGAGGACCTTGCTACGCGGGTGGAACGTAGCTTACTCGCGGATAAGTATTACCGACCTCCGTTGCCGCTGGAACAGTTGATTTTTCCCGACTTGGCATACCACGCGCCAAAGGGAAAGCCGAAGAACCCAACTACGGTCGCCGCCGGGGAGGTTGTGGGCCGTAAGGCCGGGAATAGAAGGAAACCCGCGAAACCTACCGCGAGCGCGACCACGGCCACCGCTCCCGCGAACCCAGCGGTTACGGATACCGCGGTGGGAATTAACGTAAGAGACGCGAGTATGCAGTGTTGGAACTGCGATAAAATGGGGCGACCTCGCTTAAGAAAACGGGTCGCAAAATTTCGCGTATATTCGAGCCCAGCCATACACCGCCCCGCGGAGCCCAAGGGACCGCCAGAGGAGCCACAGCCGAGGTCGAACCGCCAGAGAGTAGCCGCCGCGCGGCCATAGAGGATTCTCCTATATATTTTTTTTCATTTTCTTCTTCTCCTTTTCTTGGTGTCCCCGTTAGTTTTCCAAGTTACCGGTGAACTACCGGTACCCCATCTAACCCCAGTAGTACATAAAGGGTGATGTACAGGACGTTTGTTGTGGTGTCTTTGTCTTCCTGCCCTCTTGCGAAGGAGAACTAAGTTGCGTCAGTGTTCTCAAGCTATTTCGGCTCGCGGGCGGGAGCGTCGCGGAGGGGTGATCTTTCGAGTGGCGGTCGTAGACTCGGTTTAATGTCGGTATCGGGGATCCGGACTAATCACGGAATGAGACGAGCGGGGACAGTTTGCGAGAGCTTTCCGAGTTGGCTAAGGGTAAAACTGATTTCGTCGATGATGGCATGACGGCATGACCGGTGCCAGAGTGGTGGTCGCGGTTGTCGGGGCCGGAATCCCCTCGGCGCTCGTCTGGGAAGGGGGAGTTGTGACGTGACATTGTCGTGTCCACCGCCCAGACGGTAGCTCGGCCGAGGGGAAGGTCGGGGATGGCGCCCCGACTTGAGTAGGGGAGGGTCACTTGCGTTAATTATTTCTTAAGTTAGATTTCGTAGGGACGACAGGTGATGCCGGAGCGTGGGATCGACGACGATGGAGATATGTAACGACTGGTGTCGCAACGAGGGAAGGACAGGCACTTGAGGAACGCTAGGCGGAGTGGTTGGCCACCAGGGCCCGCCGCCGAGGAAGCGCATGGAATGTCTCGCACGGCACAATCCTGGCCTCGCCGCAGCACAACCAAGGGTGCACCACCGCGACTGCAGCGCGGGTGGACGACCCGGACATCTCCTCCGACGGTACCGAGGGGCCGAGCGGCACAGCCATGGCCTGGCCAGCCTGGCTAAAAGCTACAATGGGCCCGCATACATGACAGCCAATTAAAAGGACCGCGGAAAACGGCGGACATTGTGAGCGGCGCCGCGAGCAGGGCGGCACGCACGACCAATCGGCGGGGCGAAAAACCGCGAGCTTGGGGCGCGTGCGCGGGGGCCCAGCGTGGTTCCGCCGGACCGACCACTCTTCACTGTCGAACGAGCCGCAGCCGAGGAATCACCACCGGGAGAGTGCCCCGACGCTGCCGAGCAGCAGCGAGCAGCAAACGGCCATTTTTGGACCCCCTCCTTTGTAAGATCTCCACTCCGGTACTGCCGCGGTATTAAGGGCTCGATCTCGGCCACGGCCCCGTACGATTGAATGCAAGTATCGATTAGATTACCGTGTAGATCGAACAGATTAACCTCTGCATGTGGTTACCGGCTCCCGTTATCGCGGATGCCGGTTAGGTTGTCGTCGCATTTGGTTGAGATTCCGGGCGCGGGGCTGGCCGAGGTCATACCCGGAAAGTTTATTGGAAGGCCCTCCTCGGAAACTCTGACGCGACCGACAGTCAAGTCGCGTTGGTTTGTATTGTTGCGTGTTTGTGGATAACGACGTGCCGCGGGTGGCGCGCGTCGTGGACGTTGTGCACGTGTCGCGGTCGTGAATAGAGTTGTGCATTCGCGTTTAATGCATATTGTCGTGGTTGTGAGAATCGTCGCATATTCGAGTTAATGCATATTGTCGTGATTGTGAGAATCGTTGCGTATTCGGATTAATGGTATTGCGTATTCGCGTTCATAGTATTGCGTGTCGCGAGCAGATGCATACCTCGGGTGGTACGTTCCGGAGAAATATTGCGCTGTGACGCCGCACAGACGAACGGATTGTCGAGATTGCCGGACTCGCTGAGAGCCTCGCGGATATTGGGATCTGACATTCGTCGCCATGACATCTGGTGGTCGAAAGTGAAAGCACTGGACTCTTACAGATCTCGTGGCATTGTACAGGTTTGACGTGCGGTCGTACTGGCTTTGCGTTACTGGCTTTGTATTTTTATTAATATGGAATTTTCTCCGCGTTGTAAATCTACGAGCAGAATTAAGTTTTCAGTTCGCGGTTGTAAAAGTAAGGTTGATCGTAATTTAAATGTTCGATTTCATCTCTCGAAAATTTAATTTGGCAGTTGGATTTTTGATATTTTTTATTTTATTTCACATGAGTAATAGCAAGTAGTTTATTAAAATGTTAAACACATATATCATCTTATATCAACTTTTAAAATAAACTTTATCACGTTAACATGTTAACATTAATATAAATATATACTCATTCTTTTAACTCTTTTTCTATATCTTATAATCCTATATCTATCTAATGACTTCCTATATCTAATGACTTTCTATATCTTATAACTTTTAACCCTTTTCTATTTCTGAAAACTTTTGTATGTAATCTTTTATATAATTTTGTAATCATTTCTGTATCTTATAACTTTCAACTCTTTTATAATCCTATGACTCGATGTTTTCACTAGCATCTTGTATTGAACTTTCAGTTCTTAAACAGATTTCATGCAACATAATGCCATAGTATACTTTTTTTTATTCTTTTAACATTGTGGTAAGAAATATTTCATTTCGATTCACCCTTAGAATAAATAAATTTTTATCCAAAGTAGAATATATCACAAACAAAGTTGACTTTAAATTGAGCACTGCCATTCCTAATTGCACCTGTCCATAATATCGATGTTTTTCTTTCAAATAAATATTTTCTTTATCTTTAATTAAACTTTTCCCCTCTAAAAAAAAATTTATTTGAAAGAAAACATCGATATTATTGACAGGTGCAATTAGGAATGGCAGTGCTCAATTTAAAGTCAACTTCGTTTGTGATATATTCTACTTTTGATAAAAATTTATTTATTCTAAGTGTTTAAAGTTAAATAAGATAGACAGAGAGAGAGAGATTGTGTGTTAGTTACCATCTGCGGTGATTATGATCGTATTCATTGTCAGTCGGTAAGATTACCGCGGATGGCAGGATTTGTGTCGTGGAAATATCGATCCACGCGTTAAGCGAGAACCGTGTGTTACTCCGCGCGCACAGCGTCGACGGAATTGCGCCCCGGCAACAGATCACGCAGACGAAACGTGATACAGCTCATGCGCGGGACGAGCGTGCCCGGGCTTGCGGCTCGCCGAGCGGGCATTCGTTTTCGGGATTTGGTCGAGGTAACAACGTTCTCATGCCTGAGACGATCGGGTAGAATCTTCCAGAATAACGATTCGGTAGAAGCGAGTATCCAGACTGAATCCGTTGAGACGATATCACGGGAGTATTGTACAGACGAGAGATTGGATCGAGCTCCCGCCACGGGACTATACCGGCTCAGCGTACGATCACGCCATGATTGTATCGTGGTACCATAAGAAGGAAGACCCCGCCATTGTGGCTTCGTGAAAAGGAAAAGCCAAGATGAGCGGCCATTACAGCCTGTTTGAGAGCTAGCATATTTGTGCTGCTCTGAGAGATCCTTTTTAAAGGATCTCTTGCATATTATGGAAACTTCAGCAACAAATGAGGTAACTCGTTGATTTCTATATAAACCACAGATCCGATGGACAGAGCTAATCCATGATTAGACTGATATAACGGACTGGCAGTTCCTTAAATCACGATCTTGGTTTCAGAAACCACGAGACATTGAGAAAGAGATGTCTTAAATCTAAAGGATTGCAAGCATCACGGGCCCGCGTTACAATGATAGAAAACTGAGCTCAGTACACTCTTTTTAATAAATTCATAATACGGTTGCAACCGAGAATAGCTATTCAAACGATTCGTTAATCTGCATGTAAATTCTTTGCGTGATCTCATAATCTTTACATTCTTAGCGAGAGATTATGATCTTTATATTCTTTGCGAGCAAAAGACTGATTTGTTAAGATGATTTAAGTATTCGTGTAACATTGGACTCTATGCTCATACAAAGTTAGAATTTACTCTTCGTATATTGTTATTGCGTTCAAAAGGAATTTGATTACCGCTTCATTTATTATTCGATTTCGTAAATTGTATTACGTCTGAGCTATTCGTTGCATAAGAGTTCTATTATTTGGAATATTACTGCGATCCCATTTCGTTATTTTATTCTACATGAAATAATACGTCACATATTACACGAATTTGTGTTCATCAATTTATAGCAAATATATGTTTAAGATATCTTTTTATTATCATTTGCTTAAACATCACAATGTGCTTTTGAAGTGTTCTATAATTACATTAAACGTATGAATTAGTTACAATACTATTTAAAGAAATTGATCTGCTTTAATCATTTTGACTTGACGTATTAATTCATCTCAGTTTGTTATCTCAATATGTGTTCATGATATTTTGCTCATTTGTGTTTGGTATTATTCTCAACGAATGATCCTTTTAATTTACTAACTACTTCCTGAATAATAATTTGAACACTCTCACAACTTCAGGACAGATATATATATATGTATATATATGTCGTGAGATATATTTCATCAATAACGTTTTACAATAAGAGACTGTTTATGTCTAACTTGCTTCAGAAACAATTATCTTTCTTCATTAAAAGGATTACTCGTTATATGATTATCTCTTATATTGCGATATTCATTGACTATTTAATTTTATTTTGACTTTGTCAACATATGTGATAATTTAACTTATAATTATCTTTCCTTCCTGTTCTCAATAATTTATCTAGTTGTGTGAAAGTTATAAACAAGGTTACGGTTTTGTAAATAATTGAAATAACGCATATATAGAACCGTTTGATCTCTGTAAAGGAAGGTTAAGATACATTCAATTACTTTGAAAGGAACTTAAGAATACACAATCTCTCTCCATCTCCCTTGATATAAGGTGTGTGCCGTTTTCTTCCCCCAAATCTAGAGGCCAGGCTCATGCGTGAGCTTGTACATTAAACACTAAGGGTGATTCGAAATGAAATATTTCTTACCACAATGTTAAAAGAATTTAAAAAAGTATATTATGGCATTATGTTGCATGAAATCTGTTTAAGAACTGAAAGTTCAATAAAAGATGCTAGTGAAAACATTGAGTCATAGGATTATAAAACAGTTAAAAGTTATAAGATATAAAAATAATTACAAAATTATATAAAAGATTACATACAAAAGTTTTCAGAAATAGAAAAGGGTTAAAAGTTATAAGATATAGAAAGTCATTAGATATAGAAAGTCATTAGATATAGGAAGTCATTAGATATAGGATTATAAGATATAGAAAAAGAGTTAAAAGAATGAGTATATATTTATATTAATGTTAACATGTTAATGTGATAAAGTTTATTTTAAAAGTTGATATAAGATGATATATGTGTTTAACATTTTAATAAACTACTTGCTATTACTCATTATGTGAAATAAAATAAAAAATATCAAAAATCCAACTGCCAAATTAAATTTTCGAGAGATATTTTGATCTAAAAAAAATGTTGACACATCGAAACTCGAACTAGCGAACTCGGACATATGAGTCAGATACGCTGTCGCCGAGCCACGCGATCTTCGATCAAACGTACTTATCACAAGAATTACTTCTAAGTGCTTGGGAATCTTTAACTTCGATTTTTTTGGAAAATGTTTGACAAGTGTGCTTTCTCTTTTCGGTCAATGACGGTTTGTATCGAGGCCTATCTACATAAAGAGTACTATTAAAATCGATCAGATCACCATCCTGAACTCCCCTGTGTCAGCGATAAAATAAAACATTTTAGTACGTAATTTAGTGAAACATACTTTAGTGTCCGCAACTTTTCCGTATTGCCATTGTTATTTGCAAGTAGAAACAAAGGTCCTTGCGAATTTTATACATAATCACAGGTGATGATTATACATATACTATTATGTACTATTATATGCAGATTTGCCGGAGAAATGAGTATAGGAAAATTTTTAATTTGACAATTTTTAATGTTATTCATAATAATAAAAGATCATTTACATAACATCACTTAATATTACGTTTCATGTTTTTGATAATATTCTCTCTCATTAGTTTCGTCAATAATCTATTTTATCAGATTCTGTGTTCAGTATTCAGTGTTTACTCATCATGCGATACTCTGTCAGAGCGAGAAGGAGGGAAGGATATTCTCTCGCTCGCACGACGCGCCGAACTTATTGTTAGCCGAGCGCGCGTCGTCAGTCGTCATACGGAGACAGAGCATGTCTGTGTGCATAAGTGGAGAGGGATGTGCTCAGCTCGGAATCGCACCACTTATCATGCGATACTCTGTAAGAGTCGTGCGACAAAGTTCTTATTTCTACCGCGGCTACCGCTGACAACTGTGTCGCCACCGTCAACGCAGAGTTCTCGGCTAACCATCCAGGAGCCTTAAAACAAATCTTACAGGTTCTGCGTTTCACTTGGTGTAACGTACCACTTTGACAGCAGATAACTTACAAAAGACGTGGGATTCTCTCATATCCTTTTATGAAAATACTCGTTTGCTCGTAAATACTACATTTCAGTCGTTATTAAATTTCAAACGTATGACAAAAGAGTCTGCTAAGGAGCTAGAGCAGTTATACTCTAATATCATGCAAATTTATCGTACTTTTGAAACTCTTGAAAGGCCTGTTTCTCAATGGGATGATTTTTTGGTATTTATCTGTTCTCAAAAATTAGACTCGGAAACGATAAAAATATGGGAGTCTCAATTAGACTCTTCAAGAGCTCCCCCTTCTTGGAAGCAATTCAGCGAATTCCTATTCGCAAGAATGTCATCTCTGCAATCTTTTGAGAAGTCTCAATACGGAAAAGTTTTGCAACAAGCAAAACAACCTACAGTTAAGGTGTATCACCAAGGAAAATCAAATGATACTTCTTCTACTTATAAACCTACATGTGTTATATGCCAAGGAAAGCACTTTATCTCATCTTGCCCTCAATACAGTCCAAAAACGTTACAACAAAAATTAGCTATTATATCAAGATATAAACTCTGTTACAATTGCTTAGGAGCACATCGTGTTTCAACTTGTAGAGTCACAAAACGTTGTCAAAAGTGTGGACGTAAGCACCACACTACGATACATCAATCGAACGCATCTACGTCTAAAGAAAAGGAGAATTCTGTTAGTAAGAAAGAGTCTCTCCATCAAATACTCCTAAAAAATCCGAAGCTAAAGTTCTACATTCGTTAAGTAATATGTCATTCGGATCTTCTATTTTGTTAGCTACTGCACAAGTTATCATAGTTTCCCCTTCAGGACGACTTATGAGAGTCAGGGCAATAATCGATCAGGGTTCTGAAGTTTCAATAATTACAGAACGAGTTACTCACAACAACTCAAATTACCGCGTAACTATTCTTCAATTTCATTATGTTTCCAATTGTTGAGTAATTATGTTTCCTTGTTTTTTCTAGCCCTTTTTGCTTTTGTCGGACCGTCGGATTTGCTTATATACATGTTCTTAAACTCGAGCACTAAATCAGCTGTTTTCTTATAGGTCTTCAAAAATGATTGCTCGATGATATCGATCGGCGGAGGACCGGGTTCTCTGTCCAGAGCTAACTTCTCCACTATTTGTATTTAACACTCCAATTTATAGAATTTGAACATATACGGATGGTAGTTCACGTCGAGTCGATCAATTGCTTTTTTCCACAGCGCAACTTGCTTATCGGTTACACAATTCTGGGCGTCGTAATGCAGCAATGCTTCGCTCTTGTCTCCTATGTCCCCTTAGAATGCAATTCTCGATAGATAAAAACCGCCCAGTTCAGCATTTGGAATCATGTAGCAGAGATTACTTTGAGTATTCATCCGCAACGTGAACGCGCACACTATCATTCTTCCTTGAGTGGCACATTTATTTAATAAAGCGCCGAAAAACAATAGATTGTGTCTTTACGAGTGCTACCGTAATCTGCTCTGACGAAGTACTTCCGTTTAATGTGATATCTAAAAAAATCGTCGGGTATAGACCTTACACCGATTATTTTGATGGCTGGTGGATGTATAGGTATGTTTTATCCGGTGCAGCTCCTTTTGCGTGAAACGCAGCTTCATAACACCGATTGACTCCTTAGTTTCCAAGTTAACTTCCTCTGGTATCACAAAAGGTAAATCAGGTTCCTCACTGTCACTGTCACTGTCCTTTTTATAAGCCTCTTCACCCTTGAAATACGTCGATCTCAATAAAACTTGATTAGTCGCTTTGCTCAGCGATTTCGTTTGCAAGCATCTACGTTTTCTGCCCAAAGTACGCACGACCAAATCAATCTCCAGGCCATCACATACCTGAAAGCTTGATCGCGCAATATTTTTGGACGGTTCTTTAATCTGCTGCACCAGATCCACCAGTGATGTCATTCTGTAAACATCTATGTCCGTCTTCCTTGACAGCATCTATAAATCTTTATAGAACTGATCGTGCACCCAATTGTTTTCCAAACCAATCACGTACAATTTAATGTCCAAGTCTTTCAAGGATGCTGCCTTCGATCTGATGCGATGTTTTTCGTCGTCCGCGAGTTTAGGGGTGTGACAAGTAATCAGAACTATCCTGCGTTTGGTAAGGACTGTCTTTATCTTTAAGAAAATATCCATGGCGTATGTCAACGCGTCGTGAAGCGGGTACGCATCCTCGGATTTCATGCTCTGGTAACCCTTCATGCCGCTTTTAATTAGTTTTCTTACCAGTTGTAAATCGTCCAGAGTAACAACTCTGAGTTCGTGTAAACTCTGAATGTTCTTCCATGTTGAGTTCGCGTCGCTTCCTTTGGTACCAAATAATACCACACCCATCCAATCCTGCATACTCCATGCTAACTTCTGCCGAAGAATTTGCTTGTACAACTTGAAAAACTTTTGGATATGACTGAGCTTGGTCTCTGGTTCTATCTCAAACATCTTCTGTGTAGCATCGACGAGAAACAATGTGGCTTCTCTTACTCCGTACCATTGACTCGCTTGCAAATCGTCTTCCCCATCCGTATTGTAATCTTGTACGAATGCCATTTCTCTGAAGGGATTGAAACGTCGATGTCACAAAGACTAGAACTCTGCAAATCTCTGACGAATTTACATAAATCTACGACGTTTTTATCTTTATATTTGTCGATAGAAAGATTATCTCATTCTTCCTTATTGACTTCATACGCAAAAATCGTTCGAGTTCCCTATATAGTTTATAAAAAAGGAACTCTAGAGTTTCTGATAGAAGAAACATGTTTCATTCCCGGTTTCATTATTTTTTCAAAAAAACAAAAAATAGTAAAAATATGATTTCAAGCCAGAACAGTTCTAAATAGCTGAATTTGATTCCTTTCGGAGAGTTCTACAGTTCCTGATGAGTAAAAAATTGCAAAACCTTAATATTGAAAAAAAATCATCATCAAAAGTTACACAAATAACGCTCACAGCAGACCTTTGAGATCAAATAACTTCTCAATCAGTGATCTGATTGTTTTCGACCATTATAATTTCTTTCAGAACTCGAGTTCTATCCAATAAATCAAAAATTTCAACCTAACAAGTAACCTAACAAGTAGCACTTCCCAAGTGATACATGCCGATTTTTTTCATCTTTTGGTCATACCTTCCAACATCATTAAAAGAGAGCACCTTGTATAAGTCATCTAAATAATATTAATTAATTTTTTTGGCATAAATTATCATTTTTTGGTTCCTGAATCACACCTCAAAAAATGAAAAAAATCGGTGTGTATCACTTGGGAAGTGTTACTTATTAGAAGGAAAATTGTCGCTCATGTTCCGTGTTGTTTATAATAATTGTAGTACCGTTACAAAAAACACAATTGTAATATCGTTACAGAAAACATAAAGAAAACATACAGAATATGTACTTATGATCTTTATCTTTACCACTATTACAAAGAATGCACATGTAGTATTATTTGCAAATTTTTTTATATTTTTGAGCATTATAAGACTTGGATAGTCATAAGTTGATAGTAATGTGCAAATATAAATCTAGAAAAAAGATTTTGAGACAAAGTATTTATTTTCAAACCTGACACATAATTATAAGAATCGAATACCTTAAAAATGTATATAAAGAAAATGTATAAATACATTTATTAAAAGGCAATAGAAGGTAATAAGGGCGAGAATACTTGCCAGCTTTCCCTAGGAGCACCTAGAATGAACCGAAACGCGCGTCGAATGAATGCCTACAACCAAAAGAAAGCAAGTGAGAAAGGGGAATGGGCCGAAGAGGCTGCCGCTGAGACGTATCCACAGGACCATCCTAATAGAATAAGGAAAGGAAAACCTACTCCCAGGACTAGGACATACAAGGAACGTCAAAAACTACCAACAGCGAAACCCCCGACTATCACGGACCCAGCGGAGGTAACTGCCGGTCTAGTGAAGGCAAAAACGGAAACGTTACGAGACGAGCCCCTGTGGACTGAAGGTCCATACACAGGTACACAGCCTGTCACACGAGTGTACTCCCACAATATTGGCATGTCTACGTTTCCACTATTGTTGGAAAGAGTGTACTCAGACCTGGAGGCGGAGAATCCACGCCTACGCCGCGAAGTCCCCTTCTGCACATTCCAACATGTATACGTCAGTCTATTGAATGCAAGACTGATAGATCATGTCCGCACGGTTAATGCCGAAGATCGGTATGCAGATGAAGAATCCCCTTTGAATCTGCCCTTATAATAATTTTACGCAATTATTTTAACGTGTATGCGCGGCCACTAAAGCGTGTAAATCAGTGTCGGCTCCTCGATACTGGCTCGATACTGGCACGTAGCATTGGACCGATGTCGCTGACCAGTATATTAAAATTTTCTCTGAAAGGCCTTAAGAAAGCATGAATTGTAATTCTGGTCGAAATAAGGCCTTTTTATCAAGGCCTGAAAAAAAAAACTTTCCTTATAAGGGCCCGAAAAACTTTCCTTATAAGGGCCCGAAAAACTTTCCTTATAAGAGCCCGAAAAACTTTCCTTATAAGGGCCTTGTAAACAATTTGTTACATGCCATATAAGGGCCTTATCATTTTGCCCTACAAGGCCTGATTTATATTCAGGCCAACTAGTTGGGCCCTTATTAGAGCCTTATGAACATTTCTACACGGATCTGTTCTTCCCATATGATTCACACCATTAAGAGGAAAGGTTAAAAATCTTTCGAACAGAATCGCAGTATCGTCTTGCGGGGATGGCAATGACGAAACTGATTCATGGTAATAATTTAAACGCGGCTGATGAAATATTTACTCACCACCGTCAAATTTTTGATTTCGAAACAGCGTTATCAGGCTTGGTAGATAGCGTCAATTTCATTCTCGAGACCAAAGATTTTGACGAAATACAGATCAAAACAGAGAGCACACAATTCTCGCCATCCAACCATGACACTGAGCATGCAGCAACTAGAAAATCGCCATTTTTTAAATTTTTTAGCGACACATATCAATCTGTTAAGGCCAAAAATATAGAAACGAGCACGGAGTCAAACGAGTACTATTGTCCGGAGTTCATTGATTACTTGCTGCACTATATACTACCTTATTATCCACTTTTTTCGGCGACTCATTTGACAGAGTTTGACTTGAAGCGTGACCCTAACGCATCGGTTGAAAGTTGGTACAGAGTTGTAAAATGTCTTTGGCTGAAAGGTAAACGATATCCGGTGCCTAGACTGATTCAAAAAATGGCATCTATATTGAATGGGCGAGTGTTTGGAAAGATCATACACCACGAAAACAAGTCGCCAAGTCCGAGGAAAAAAACGAAAGAGCACTGCACCAAGTTCGAAGAACCGACAGAGAAGTGGAATAAGCGAAAAAAAGACAGACACATCAAAACACCAAACGTACTAATTCGTTTTTTCAAAATGTCGAAGAAAACGAAAAACAAAAATCGAATGATAGTACTGATCCGTCAATCATTATACGCAGCAATCTCCTCCTGCTCGTTCTAACAGATTACAGGAAAGGTCTCTCTCGTCGAATGAAGTCACTAAGGAGGAATATGAAACCACTGATCTTTCGTCTTTGAAAATTAATTCTACCGTGTTTTTCTAGGGTACCAAGCACAGAGACCAATGATTTCACAGGCCGACAAAATTTTGCGAAACTCCAAACCTGAGACCAGACTATACTTTCCCAAAGGTTTTCGGTCTGCTGAATCCGAATCCGCCAGCGGAATTGCTCCATCACATCAGGTTTTCGAGATATCCTAACCTGAAAGTGCAAAAAACACAGTTTTTCGCTATATTCGGGGTTATATTAAACCGCGAATTATTTTTCTCCACAAAACTCGTTACGGCATCTGAAAGTACTACTCTTCGCCTTCAAAATGCTTTTTGAATTTTTCAGATATCTTATTTCTTCTCGGAGATATCGTCCGTGAAATTTTTAGTTTGGCGTTTTCGTTACAACCTCCCTAACCTCGAAAAAAGTCTAAGATTTTCGAATTCGCCTTTTTTTTGGTCAATTAAGCAGACCACAGTTATGTATTCTTATGTTTTTGGAGTAGCTGAATTTGAAATTGCAGTCTGCTTACCCCATCGAGTCATAGCTATGGGGGGGACTCGATGGGGTAAGCAGACTGCAATTTCAAATTCAGCTACTCCAAAAACATAAGAATACATAACTGTGGTCTGCCTAATTGACCAAAAAAGGCGAATTCGAAAATCTTAGACTTTTTTCAAAGTTAGGGAGGTTGTAACGAAAACGCCAAATAAAAATTTCAACGGACGATATCTCCGAGAAGAATAAGATATCTGAAAAATTCAAAAAGCCTTTTGAAGGCGAAGAGTAGTACTTTCAGATGCCGTAACGAGTTTTT